>NW_025319143.1:0-117466 GCF_017639315.1 Drosophila ananassae
TCTCGTCCATGGTGGACACAAACCGATTCATAGGTCTGGTCGAAAAGTTTCAGCGGTTGTGGTCCTGCCTCGTGAGTCTGCCTTGGAGACTGATTGATCGTCTCACGGACAAAAATTATGACGTCGCATTGGAGTTGCTAGGCAGCAGAACGAAGCACAACAAGTGCTGTTGCAGAAAGTGGACGATGCCACGCAGTCTAAGTGGAAGGAAAGGCAAGCTGACTCGGATTCCTTGGATTCCATTCCAACGCGGGAGTCCATCGCAAATTCCGTGAGAGGAGATGCCGGATTCTGAAGAGCTTGGATTTGACGACGACATCACTTGCACCAAACTTTGCGGTAGGACGGCGTAGTCATTTTCATCCAGGTAACTCGCCCGTCGCCCGCTCTCGTGCATTCGATCGGCCACCTGCATCTGCCGTCAGGCGCTATCGTTGCCTTGCTCTCTCGCGGTATCTCTATTATTCAGTCACATACATACATCATTTAAATAAATTGTAATCATACATAGAAATCTAAAGGTCCTGGTTTTTTATTACAGCCTAGATTTGGAACGTTAAATAAAGCTCCCGAAAATGCTCGGTAACTGAACACAGGTTAAGTAACACAATTAAATGGAAACACTATGAGGATATAAATAGAGGCAGGCAAATTATTCACTATAAATCAAAATACAAAAAGAAACAGAAAAATAACAAGAGTAAATACTAAACCGGAGCTAGCAATCTCGGCGTCTTGCCATATATTTTGTTTTTTTTTTTTTTGGGCGGCTCCCACTGCCTCGAATCGCGGGAATAGATCCGAGATAGATAAGCGAGGATTAGGAGAAAGATATCACGAGGAAGAGTGTTGCACAGATAAAGTGACAAGATGTGGTAAAGACCATTGTAGTCCGAACATAATACCCTGAACGGATCGTGTTGGGCATATGTCAATGGCTGAGAAGTAGAGGACGAAAGTTTCTGGTCCTTCTACTAGGAATGTTAAAATTTAAGCGTTTTAGTAAATGCTGGCTGTCTATATTTCCATAAATAAGATTATATAGGAACATGACACCCAGCATCGTTCTACGGTTATTTAATGATGGTAAGTTTATTAGTAAAGGTCTACTATGATAAGAGGGGAGGTAAAGATTTGCATCCCAATTAAGTCCCCTAAGAGCAAAAATAAGGAAGTTTTTTTGTACAGATTCAATGTGATCTTGGTGTACTCCAAATTGAGGACTCCAGACACACGATCCATACTCAAGAATCGGACGGACCAGTGATATATATATCGTTTTAGTTATGTACGGGTCATTAAATTCTTTTGACCATCTTTTAATAAAACTAAGCACACCCATAGCTTTATTAACCATGGTAGATATATGGTCGGTAAATTTAAGTCTCAAATCTAATAAGATACATATATCGTTAACCTGAATTAATCGTTCTAACGCTTTCCCATAGTGAAAGGACATAGCCTGGTGAGGACTAGATCGGTAAAAAGACATAAGTTTACATTTCGATCCATTAAGCTTTAGGTTATTTGCAAAACACCAATTTTGAAGTTTATCCAAATGGGATTGAAGTCTAGACTTGGCGCTAGTACAACATCATCAGCGTACAAAAGTACAAGTGAATTAGTTAAGGCAAGGGGCAAGTCGTTAATAAACAGTGTAAAAAGTAGGGGTTTAAGATGGCTTCCTTGGGGCACCCCCGATATTTCGCGGACTAAACGCGAGGTAGCATCTTTAAAGAAAACACGTTGGGTTCGCCCTAATAAGTAGCTCGAAATGCACATAAGAAGATCAGTTGGGAATCCAAAAAGACTGAGTTTACTTATAAGAAGCGAACGGTTAACAGAGTCAAATGCTTTACTGAAGTCAGTGTGTATGACATCTGTTTATAAGCCATTCCGGAAGCCTTCCGTGATAAAAGATGTTAGCTCCAATAAGTTAGTAGTGGTGGAGCGGCGCTTCATGAAGCCATGCTGGCACGGAGTTATTATTGAACTACTGTAGTATGCATGGGTCATTATAGGAAGCATCCACTGTAACAAAACAATATTGTGCTACAGTGTTGTTATATAAACATAATGCCCCTGCCAAATTGCCAGTTATATACATATGCCTTTAAGCCTCACTCCTGGGAAGTGCATTGGTCAGCAAATTCCCATGTTCCAATTCCTATACCGGAGCTAGCGATCTCGGCGTCAAGGCACTTGCTAAAAGTACGCTAAGGAATAATCGTGGGCTGCTATCCTCACATAAGTAAGGTTGAAAAGCTGCGGAGGTTGCGGACTTGTCTTCGGGACTCAGCCTTAGATGCAGTTCGTTCCTTCGAAATCTCCAAGTAGAATTATGTCATACATCATTGTCCTTGTGCTCCTTCAAGGATTGGACTCAGCTACCCAGGCCAAGTGGGAGGAAGGTGGAATTTTGACTTCTTCCCACTTGGCTGAAGGTGGAATTTTGACCTTCTTCCCACTTGGCCTAATCGACTACTTGGGAGTCGATGGCTGAATTTTTGGAGCAGCGATTTTAGAGTACTTGGGAGTCGATGGCTGAATTTTTGGAGCAGCGATTTTAGAGTACAACAGGCTATGGATGCAGCCATGGACGCCTACGCGCCGGGTACTCATATGGGAAGACGTGGAGTTGCAAATAATAGTAAATCGTCCTTTAACATCACTAATTCTCATTCCCCTGCCTGTATATTATATGGTGGGTGGTCCCACGTAGTGTCTGCATATTATGAAAAGCTAAATCTTATATTTCACAGTGTAATCTATTTATACACATTTTTTTATTTTCTCCGATGTTTGTGAGGTGCTGGGCCAAGTAGAAGCTTAAGAATGGAGCATGTAAAAATGTCTTCGGACTTTGTGTTCTAAGCCTGAACTCTGGGAAGACTTGGATTTTTACGGTTTCTAGTTTGATTGTGCTTTTGGGATCCATGTATTCAGGTGTCTAGTCGTTATTTGAATAAAATATTTTCTATTTCGTGATGATTGCAGTTAATCTGGTTGTTTTTGTACAGGTGTCACAAAGGTGAAAAGACCTTATTCCTTGTCTGTTAAATTGAGTTCTATCTAAGCTATTGAACTTCCTATTTCTCCATTTTTCCACTTGCCTGCTCGTCCCAAAGGAAAATCAATTAAAAATTCATTAAATTTGATTTCGAAGGTAAATAATTTTAGAGCACCTTATACATAATTTGTACCGAGCAAGATAAACCAATCATATTGTCTGCCCCAAAAATGTAAACTTATATAAGTCCTTTTTATGCCTGTAGCCCGTTTCCATGCCAACCGAAAAAAGCATCAGAGTAACCTAAGGATTTATGTTATTAACATTTTTTCTGTCTTAGTTGGCCGTTCCTTTTAGAAAGTCTTTAGACCTCTTTGAAAATATTTCCGGAGCTCAGTCTGCCTCTGGCCGATAACATGTGAACATATATTTTTATTTCACACAAAAAAACATTTCTATTTTTTTTATTTAATTTTTTATATTATTTATTTTACTTTATGTAATTCATCAAGATGAGCAATCACATCCAGATAATCCGTTTAGTTCTTCCGAAATATTTTGTATTTTTATTGGCTCTGAATTGGGTAATCTAATGGGCTCCGAGGTTTCCTTGCTCTTGTCATAATCTGAGCAGTTTCGACTCTCACATCCTTCTTTCCTCATTTTCTTTATTTATTTTTTGTATTAAGGCTTAGTTTTTCGAACCAATCGTTAATCAACTCTAGGATTCAAAATCGCTTAGCAAAAACACAAAAAAAAGGCGGGGAATATATTTTGGGTATTTCTAAAATAAATCCTATTATTTTCTTAAATTTATTTCCTTCACTTATTTTAATGTTCAATCGCTGAACATCCAATTATTCCCCTTGAGATCTTCAGAGATATTTTTATTTTACAATAACTACGTGTCACGATTTCTGTCATCACATTTTGATTATCTGATATATATATTATTTAGCAATCGCCCTAGGAGTAAGATATCTGGCCGATCTGCCTTGTTTTCTTCTTTTTTATTTTTCCAAAGCAATCAAAACATTTGTAATTTTATTTAGTTTCCTTATTTTTTATTTATTTTTATTTTTTCTCCAAGTTGGTCCTTAACTGATCGCCAAAAGAATGAAGGTTGGGATACTCCCTTTTTTTTTTGTTTTTTTTTTGTTTTTTTTTTTTTTTTTTTCCTCGCGCGGTTCCCACTGCATACGTACAGCCCACCTCCCGTCCAACCGACCGAGGGACGCTGCCGCATAACGTACGGCTCGAATCGCGGGGATAGATCCGAGAACGTTTAGGAGAAGAGTAGGGGTAAGATATTACGAGGAAGAGTGTTGCATAGATAAGGCGTTTAGTATAAAGGATTTAAGATTGTTAGTGGAGCAAAGTGGCAAGGTGTGGTAGAGACCATTGTAGTCCGAACATAATACCCTGAACGGATCGTGTTGGGCATATGTCGAATTACAATGGCTAAGGAGTAGAGGACGGAAGTTTCTAGTCCTTCTACTAGGAACGTTAAAGTTTAAGCGTGTTAGTAAATGCTGACTGTCTACATTACCATATATAAGATTATATAGAAACATAACACCCAGCATCGTTCTACGATTTGTTAATGATGGTAAGTTGATTAATAAAAGTCTACTATGATAAGTGGGAAGGTGAAGATTTGCATCCCAATTAAGTCCCCTAAGGGCGAAAATCAGGAAGTTTTTTTGTACAGATTCTATGTGATCTCGGTGTACTCCATATTGAGGACTCCAGACACACGATCCATACTCAAGAATCGGACGAAGCAATGATGTATATAACGTTTTTGTTATGTACGGGTCATTAAATTCTTTTGACCATCTTTTAATAAAACCAAGCACACCCATAGCTTTATTAACCATGGTAGATATATGGTCGGTAAATTTAAGTTTCAAATCTAAAAGGACTCCCAGATCGTTAACCTGAGTTAATCGTTCTAAAGCGTTCCCATAGAGAAAGTACATAGCCTGGTGAGGACTAGTTCGATAAAAGGACATGAGTTTACATTTCGATCCATTAAGCTTTAGGTTATTTGCAAAACACCAATTTTGAAATTTATCCAAATCGGATTGAAGTCTAGATTGGGCACTAGTGAATTTATACTGAAGACAAAGCTTAACGTCATCAGCGTACATAAGTACGAGTGAATCAGTTAAGGCAAGGGGCAAGTCATTAATAAAAAGTGTAAAAAGTAAGGGTCCAAGATGGCTTCCTTGAGGCACCCCAGATGTGACGCGGACTAGACGCGAGGTAACATCTTTAAAGAAGACACGTTGGGTTCTTCCAGATAAGTAGCTCGAAATCCAGATAAGGAGGTCAGTTGGGAATCCCAAAAGACTGAGTTTACTTATAAGAAGCGAATGGTCGACAGAGTCAAATGCTTTACTGAAGTCAGTGTAAATGACATCTGTTTGTAAGCCATTCCGGAACCCATCCGTGATAAAAGATGTTAGCTCCAGTAAGTTGGTAGTGGTGGAGCGGCGCTTCATGATGCCATGCTGGCATGGAGATATTATTGAACTACATAGGTGTTGCAAATGTGGAGTGATAAGTTTTTCAAAAAGCTTCGGAATTGCTGACAATTTAGAAATGCCCCTATAATTGGCAGCGTCGGATTTTTTCCCTTTTTTATGAAGAGGAATAATGTAAGATTCCTTCCACATAAGGGGAAAGATCGAAGTCTCCAGCGAAAGATTAAAGAGTTTAAGGAGCGGTTTGCACAGAGCCTCGGCGCAGTTCTTCAGAACACAGCCTGGTACTCCATCGGGGCCTGGCGAATACACGGGCTTGACTTTAAGAAGACCCAATAACACACCACTTTGATCAAAAGAAGGGCAAAATATAAGGTTGGCTGATTGGATATTATAAGTGTAAGGCTGACCTGTACTGGTGCTAGGTGAGTATGTTGTTTGAAAAAACTGTGCAAAGAGATCGGCCATTGCCTGATCAGTGTTCGCATATGAGTTCTCAAACATAAGCATAGGAGGAGAAGATACATGTTTGCGCTTAGTGTTTACAAAGTTATAAAACTGCTTCGGATCCTGAGTAAACTGAATCCGGCAGCGGCGTATATAACTCCTATAACATTCAGCGTTATGCACGGTGAAATTGGACCGAGCTACTAAGTATCTTGAATAACTAACTGTACAGCCAGATATTTTATGTTTATTTAAAAGTCTATTCATAACGATCTTTAAATTTCCTAGGTGCCTTGTATACCAAGGATTAATTGAAACGGACGGATATTTCCATGGCACGCAAACGTCGAAAAATTTATTCAAAGTATAATAAAATTTAATTAAGGCAATGTTTACATCTTCACATGCCAGTAGATTGGACCAATCAAATTCCAAAATTAACTTATTTAATTTCATAAAGTCAGCCTTACGAAAGAAACGAACTTTATGAGATTTAAGTGTAGGCTTAAGGCCAATTACGTTATTGTTTTCTATTAAAACCTCAAGAGTGGGATGATATGGATCCTCTGGGTTGGAAAGTGGTAAAGTTCTGGAAAGAGTAATTCCATCAGGATCAGAAACGAAACACAAGTCCAGCAGCCGACCTAAAGAATTTCTAACGTGGTTAATTTGCCCGAGTGACATGTCGAACATGCCCGCCGGGAAGTCATGGTGCGAATTCAGCAATAAAGACGGTGAATTTTTAACATTGGACCACCTGAGTTCTGGGATATTGAAGTCACCCAGAGCTACTAGCTGGTCACCATCAGACAGACGATCAAAAACAAACCTAATAGCGTCTAAATGTTGCCAGTATGTGGGCGGTTCGGACGAAGGGGGTACGTAGGAGCACGTAACGTATAATGATTTATCGGACAATATGATTTTAATGCAAAGAAATTCTATGTCACCAAACTCTTGTGATTTAATCTCTTCAGAAGCGAAATTGGAGTCTACAGAAATTAACACTCCTCCTCCCCTTCGCAGAGTTCTATCACGTCTAAAAGTGGTGTACTTACTTGGAAAAACTTCGGAGCTTAAGATCTCCGGCTTTAACCAAGTTTCTGTAAAGACTATAATGTGAGATGCAAAGAAAGAACTATCAGAATACAGTTTGGGAAGCTTACTTCGTAACCCTCTAGTATTCTGATAGGTAAGTGTTAGTGAAGGCATTAGTTTTTTGAAGCTGACGTGGAAGGTTGGTCAGTGGCTCTAACATGTGGGAGTTTCACTCCCACAGGTTTGGTCATTTTTTTCTTCACCGTACTTGGCTGATGTTCTTGGACGAAAATGTTCCCTGGCCAGAAACTGGCGGAACAAATCGTCTTGAACATCTGCGCGGGCACACGTATTTTGAAAGATGACGTATGCCTGGTGTAGTTATATTTAAATTTAGTTATATCTGCCACCTTTATGTCGGCTTTTGATTTGGCTTTGATGTAAGCCGAGAGATCAATCTCAGAAGTATCAGGGGCAAGCCGGGCAAGAAAAACAAATATGTGTTTCGATGGTGGGATCACCTGCAAGGGTTTTGGTGCCGCCGTAACGAGTATGGCAGCATCAGTTCGTACCGGGGGTCCGGAAGCTTGATTGCCCTGTTCGGTGACTTTTAAGGGGGTTTCAATTATTGGGTCTGGTGGTATCACTTGAAGCGTTGCCACAGAGGACATATCGGAAAATTGCTCGTTTATGCTGAGATATTCGGAAACCGAATTTTTCCCAGGTCCGGCCCTTGGGGTGGCCAGAGATATGAGCGGCTGCATAGTTGTCGGCTGAATAGGCTGAAGACTTTTCGCCACGGGCACATCACTAAAAGCAGATTTCTTACGCTTTGGAGACTCATTTAGTAGTTGAAGACTACTAAACTGTGTATCTAGCGCACAGAGTTGGTCGTTGATTTTACGAAAACCGCTAACCAGCTCTTTAAATCCACTTTTAGTCTGTCTCATGAACGATCTCATTTCGTCCTGAACAGCACGACAACCGTCACAGCAAAAGTGGAGACCAGACCTACGTGAGATGGCATCCGAAACTGAGGCCGTGAACCCGGCACACTTAGCGTGTAAAACGTTTTCACATAGCCAGCAGTGGATGGTAGGCTGGGATGAAGAGATTGTCTTATTACAAGACTTCAAACCACAGACAAGTTTAAATTCCATTATGAATATATTATTTTTATTATTGACGTACCGTGAACCACTGTGCCAAAGAGTCGAAAAAGGGAGAATAAAGAGGGCGATTAGTGAGAGTTAGTATAAGAGCAAAGAATATAGATAAGAATCTAGTGTGAGACAAAAGAAGCAACACCGTAAAGGATGAAGAAGCAGAGCAGTGCTATGTTTGGAAGAATATTAATAAATTTATTATTTTACCTCCAAATATATCACTGCACACGCGAAGCGAATCGGATGTTTGGGATGAAAAGAATCGGGTTTATGTAAATAAATAAAAATAAACACCGGATTGTTTATAATTATTATAATAAATAAAGATTTTTCAAAACGCAGTGCGCACAAAAAAAACACGTCCGTTCGCTTTAAGAAAAAGTGAGGAAGGATTTTTAATACTATAAAAACTTTAATTAGCTAAAGCATTGTAAAGTTATCAATTCAACACTTTATGGGCCCCCCTTTTATGACTCGTCACGTGGTCAACTCCCACTTTAACTTTAATCCACTAAACCAGAGCCTTGACAAAATAAAAGGTGGAGTAAGCCATAAAGGAGTAACGGGTGGTAAACTTGTTTTTATTATGTTTTTTTTTATTAATTCAATATGTTAATCCAATCATTTGTTTATTAATTTCAAACGGGACCTTCTCCAAATACCCCCCATATAACGTCACTTATTAAATAAAAATTAAAATATATATTCAAAACAGGTTATAACCATAATGTGTGATTGTTACCCGCAGGTTCTGTGGGAAAACAAAAATCTTGAACGCACTTCCTGGCAGCCGAGTCCGGCCCTAGTCCGGCCCTTTGCAAGATGGAAGGAGGAACCCTGAGGAGGGTCCTTCTATGGAATCTTCGGTTTATTACAAGACAAAACCCTTGCCTTCATAGTTATTGCCAATGCAACAACGAAAAGCCTAGGCCTAGCTCAGAGATTTTGTAGACTTCGGTTAACAACCAGACTTTTTCGGAGCTTTTAAATTTATTTTTGACTTTTGTGCTCTTGAACTATCAACAATTTGCATTACACAATTATTATTATCGACAGATAAAGGTAAGCTATACGAATTTACTGCACGAACAATCGTGGCCTGCAATCCTCAAACAAGTAAGGTGGAAAAGCTGCAGAGGTTGCTATCTTGTCTAAGCGACAAGAGAACGTTTGAGAACTCTTATGCGAACACTGATCAGGCAGTGGCCAATCTCTTCGCACAGTTTTTTCAAACTACGTGTTCACCTAGCAGCAGTTCAGCCCAGCCTTAAACTTATAATATCCAATCAGCCAACCTTGCCCATCTTTCGATCAAAGTTGTGTGTTATCGGATCTTCTTAAGGTCAAGCCCGTGTATTCGCCAGACCCTGATGGAGTACTAGGCTGTGTTCTGAAGAACTGCGCCGAGGCTCTGTGCAAACCGCTCGTTAAACTTTTTAATCTATCGCTGGAAACTTCGATCTTTCCCCTTATGTGGAAGGAATCTTTCATTAATCCGCTGCATAAAAAAGGGGAAAAATTCGACCCTGCAAATTATAGAGGCATCTCTAAATTGTCAGCAATTCCCAAGCTTTTTGAAAAACTTATCCCTCCACATTTGCAACACCTATGTAGTTCAATAATTCAATAATAACTTCCTGCCAGCATGGTTTCATGAAGCGCCGCTCACCACTACCAACTTATTGGAGCTAACATCTTTTATTACGGATGGGTTCCGGAATGGCTTACAAACGGACGTCATTTACACTGACTTCAGTTAAGCATTTAACTCTGTTAACCATTCGCTTCTTATAATTTAACTCAGTCTTTTGGGATTCCCAACCGATCTTCTTATCTGGAAGCCCCATGGAAGCCATCTTGGACCCCTACTTTTTACACTGTTTATTAACGACTTGCCTCTTGCCTTAAGCAATTTACTTGTACTTATGTATGCTGATGCCGTTAAGCTGGGCCTTCAGTATGAATTCACTAGAGCCCAGTCTAGACTTCAATCCGATTTGGATAAACTTCAAAATTGGTGTTTTGCAAATAACCTAAAGCTTAATGGATCGAAATGTAAACTCATGTCTTTTTACCGATCTAGTCCTCATCAGGGTATGTCCTTTCTCTATGGGAAAGCGTTAGAACGATTAATTCAGGTTAACGATCTATGTGTCTTATTAGATTTGAGACTTAAATTTACCGACCATTTATCGACAATACAGCTATGGGTCAATAAAGCTATGAGTATGATTGGTTTTATTAAAAGATGGTAAAAAAAATTTAATGACCCGTACATAACTAAAATGTTATATACATCATTGGTCCGTCCGATTCTTGAGTATGGATCGTGTGTCGTGAGTCCTCAGTACGGAGTACACCAAGATCACATTGAATCTGTACAAAAAAACTTTCGCTCTTAGTGGACTTAATTGGGATGAAAATCTTTACCTTCCCTCCTGTCGTACTTTTACTAAACAACTGTCCATCATTAACAAACAGCCAGCACTTACTAACGCGCTAGAAGGACTAGAAACTTTCGTCCTCTACTCCCCAGCCAATGTAGTTCGACATATGCCCAACACGATCCACTCAGGGCATTATGTTCGGACTACAATGGTCTCTACCACATCTTGTCACTTTGCTCCACTAACATTCTTTAATCGCTCATATTAACCGCCTTAACTGTTCAACACTCTTCCTCGTGATATCGAAAGTGATAACCGCAGAACTTTCCAGGCTTTGCTGCCTCTGCCACTTCCCACTGTTAGTGGAGGTTCACTTTTCTCGACCATGGTGGACACAAACCCATTCATAGGTCGGGTCGAGAAGCTTCAGCGGTTGCGGTCCTGCCTCGTGAGTCTGCCTTGGAGACTGTTTGATCGTCTCACGGACAAAAATTATGACGTCGCATTGGAGAACGAAGCACAACAAGTGCTGTTGCAGAAAGTGGACGATGCCACGCTATCTAAGTGGAAGGAAAGGCAAGCTGACTCGGATTCCTTGGATTCCTTTTCAACGCGGGAGTTTATCGCAAATTCCTTGAGCGGAGATGCCGGATTTTGAAGAGCTTGGATTTGACGACGACATCACATGCACCAAACTTTGCGGTAGGACGGCGTAGGCATTTTCATCCAGGTAACTCTTCATTTGTGTTCATCCAGGTAACTGTCACAAACTGTGTGATGGCCAATCTCACATGATAAACTCCTGCCCAAGGTTTTTAAGCTTGTCGCCTAAGGATCGTTTAGGCAAAGTTATGCAATTGGATTTATGCCGCAAGTGCCTTTGATCCGGGCACCTTGCAATGCAGGCATCATAGTCTGCTGCATCCGGTATAGGTTACGCAGGGTTCTCTACAGCTGGGTTTTCTGCGCAAGTCAGCTTGCAATCCCAATGCTCTGACTACTCGGCACAATTAACTGCGATCGTACATCGTACTCCAACATCACTGACTTTCAGCCACATTTGGACATTGGACGTCAGCTCTTGGAAAATTCCCGCTAATGTAAACCTAGCGGATCTTCATTTTCACCATCCTTAGCCAGTTGATTTGCTAATTGAAGCTGGATTATTTTACGAGCAAACGGGGCAGATTCATCTGCCTCCTGGTTTGCTTTCAATCCAAAAAACTCGGCTCGGTTGGATTGTTTGGGGAGGCGGACGTCCTGACGACGGTAAGGTCCTCATGACAGCTGAGCAGTCAGAGTTGCTAGTCCATATTATTCAGTATTACCCAGCGGCGTACGGAGCTATAAGGCGGGCAGTCAACAACTTGTGCCTGCTGCCCCTTCATGATGCTGTTGAAAGCTCATCTTCCAACGGGGGGAGTATGTCGGGTCAAGCAGGCGCCCGAAAGTTTGGCCAATAATTTATTAAATTTGTTTATCTTTTCTTTATCTTTGTCTCTATTCACGTCGCCCGCTCTCGTGCATTCGATCGGCCACCTGCATCTGCCGTCAGGCGCTATCGTTGCCTTGCTCTCTCGCGGTATCTCTATTATTCAGTCACATACATACATCATTTAAATAAATTGTAATCATACATAGAAATCTAAAGGTCCTGGTTTTTTATTACAGCCTAGATTTGGAAGATTAAATAAAGCTCCCGAAAATGCTCGGTAAATGAACACAGGTTAAGTAACACAATTAAATGGAAACACTATGAGGATTTAAATAAAGGCAGGCAAATTATTCACTATAAATCAAAATACAAAAAGAAACAGAAAAATAACAAGAGTAAATACTATACCGGAGCTAGCGATCTCGGCGTCTTGCCATATTGTGAAAGAACTCCTCCGGGTGTTTTTCCGATTTGGGCCTTTCATGGCTGCGCAGAATCTGCCCTACAGTTCTCTTTTCGGCGTGAGATTATCTGTTTTGGACAAGTTTCTAGCCCTCCAGGTTCGCTACCCTCTCCCGCACCGGTAGGAGGCATCAAGGCACTTGCTAAAAGTACGCTTAGGAATAATCGTGGGCTGCTATCCTCACATAAGTAAGGTTGAAAAGCTGCGGAGGTTGCGGACTTGTCTTCGGGACTCAGCCTTAGATGCAGTTCGTTCCTTCGAAATCTCCAAGTAGAATTATGTCATACTTGGAATTATGTCATTATGCCTACTTGGCTGAAGGTGGAATTTTGACCATCTTCCCACTTGACCTGATCGACTACTTGGGAGTCGATGGCTGAATTTTTGAAGCAGCGATTTTAGAGTACTGCAGGCTATGGATGCAGCCATGGACGCCTACGCGCCGGGTACTCATATGGGAAGACGTGGACTTGCAAATAATAGTCCTTTAACATCACTCACTCTCATTCCCCTGCCTGTATATTATGTGGTGGGTGGTCCCACGTAGTGTCTGCATATTATGGAAAGCTAAATCACATATTTCACAGTGTAATCTATTTATACACATTTTTTTATTTTCTCCGAGGTTTGTGAGGTGCAGGGCCAAGTAGAAGCTTAAGAATGGAGCATGTAAAAATGTCTTCGGACTTTGTGTTCTAAGCCTGAACTCTGGGAAGACTTGGATTTTTACGGTTTCTGGTTTGATTGCGCTTTTGGGATCCATGTATTCAGGTGTCTAGTCGTTATTTGAATAAAATATTATCTATTGTGTGATGATTGCAATTAATCTGGTTGTTTTTGTACAGGTGTCACAAAGGTGAAAAGACCTTATTCCTTGTCTGTTAAATTGAGTTCTATCTAAGCTATTGCTACTTCCTATTTCTCCATTTTTCCACTTGCCTGCTCGTCCCAAATAAAAATCAATTAAAAATTTATTAAATTTGATTTCGGAGGTAAATAATTTTAGAGCACCTTATACATAATTTGTGCCGACCAAGATAAACCAAACTGATTGTCTGCCCCAAAAATGTAAACTTGTATGTCCTTTTTATACCAGTAGCCCGTTTCCATGCCAACCGAAAAAAGCATCAGAGTAACCTTAGGATTTATGTTTTCTGTCTTAGTAGGCCGTTCCTTTTAGAAAGTCTGTAGACCTCTTTGAAAATATTTCCAGAGCTCAGTCTGCCTCTGGCCGATAACATGTGAACATATATTTTTATTTCACACAAAAAAACATTTCTATTTTCTTATTCAATTTTTTATATTATTTATTTTACTTTATGTAATTCATCAAGATGAGCAATCACATCCAGATATTCCGTTTAGTTCTTCCGAAATATTTTGTATTTTTATTGGCTCTGAATTGGGTAATCTAATGGGCTCGGAGGTTTCCTCGCTCTTGTCATAATCTGAGCAGTTGCGACTCTGACATCCTTCTTTCCTCATTTTCTTTTTCATTTATTTTTTGTATTAAGGCTTAGTTTTACGAACCAATCGTTAATCCACTCTAGGATTCAAAATCGCTTAGCAAAAACACAAAAAAAAGGCGGGGAATATATTTTGGGTATTTCTAAAAAAAAATCCTATTATTTTCTTAAATTTATTTCCCTTACTTATTTCAATGTTCAATCGCTGAACATCCAATTATTCCCCTTGAGATCTTCCGAGATATTTTTATTTTACAATAACTACGTGCCATGTCTTTCGGTTTTCAGCAGATACGATTCTGTCATCACATTTTGATTATCTGATATATATATATTATCTAGCAATCGCCCTAGGAGTAAGATACCCGGCCGATCTGCCTTGTTTTCTTCTTTTTTATTTTTCCAAAGCAATCAAAACATTTGTTATTTTATTTAGTTTCCTTATTTTTTATTTATTTTTATTTTTTCTCCAAGTTGGTCCTTAACTGATCGCCAAAAGAATGATGGTTGGGACCCTCCTTATTTTCAAATACTACTTTAAAAACTTTAAATAGCTAATGCCTGTAAAGTTATCTTTTCTACACTTTACGGGCCCCCTTTTAATGACTCATCACGTGGTCAACTCCCACTTTAACTTTAATCCAATAAAACAGAGCCTAGACAAAATGAAAGGTAGAGTAAGGCGGAGTAAGGGCGAGTAACCCATAAAGCCTACCTTTTGGAGGCGGCAACCAAAGCGCATACGGTGCGGATACTCGCTAGATGTCCGGGGCTATTTATTTGAGAGGAGGAACCCTGAGGAGGGTCCTGCTATGGAATCTTCGGTTTATTACAAGACAAAACCCTGGCCTTACTGCACGAACAATCGTGGGCTGCAATCCTCACACAAGTAAGGTGGAAAAGCTGCAGAGGTTGCCCTCTTGTCTAAGGGACTCAGCCTTAGAAGCAGTTCGTTCCTTGGAAATCTCCGAAGAGAATTCATCATTGTCCATGTGCTCCAAGGATTGGACCCAGCTACCCAGGCCAAGTGGGAGGAACATATTTTTGCACTTTCAACATATTTTGTGTGCCACTGTGTGCTTGTGTGCCGTGAAAATATCCGTCTGCTTCAACGTATATGATTATTTTACAAGCCTTATAAATTTAAGGAACAGTATGTACAGTTAGTTATTCAAGAGTAGCTCGGTCCCATTTCACCGTGCATATCGCAGAATGTAATAGGAGTTATATTCGCCACTGCAGGATTCAGTTTACTCAGGATCCGAAGCAGTTTTATAACTTTGTAAACACTAAGCGTAAGCATGTTTTTTTTCCCCCATTGCTTACGTTTGAGAACTTTTATGCGAACACTGATCAGGCAGTGGCCAATCTCTTCGCACAGTTTTTTCAAACTACGTGTTCACCTAGCAGCAGTTCAGCCCAGTCTTACACTTATAATATCCAATCAGCCAACCTTGCCCATCTTTCGATCAAAGTTGTGTGTTATCGGATCTTCTTAAGGTCAAGCCCGTGTATTCGCCAGACCCTGATGGAGTACTAGGCTGTGTTCTGAAGAACTGCGCCGAGGCTCCGTTAACCGCTCGTTAAACTTTTTAATCTATCGCTGGAAACTTCGATCTTTCCCCTTATGTGGAAGGAATCTTTCATTAATCCGACCCTGCAAAAATTCCCGGGAAAAATTCGACCCTGCAAATTATAGAGGCATCTCTAAATTGTCAGCAATTCCCAAGCTTTTTGAAAAACTTATCACTCCACATTTGCAACACCTATGTAGTTCAATAATAACTTCCTGCCAGCATGGTTTCATGAAGCGCCGCTCACCACTACCAACTTATTGGAGCTAACATCTTTTATTACGGATGGGTTCCGGAATGGCTTACAAACGGACGTCATTTACACTGACTTCAGTTAAGCATTTAACTCTGTTAACCATTCGCTTCTTATAATTTAACTCAGTCTTTTGGGATTCCCAACCGATCTTCTTATCTGGAAGCCCCATGGAAGCCATCTTGGACCCCTACTTTTTACACTGTTTATTAACGACTTGCCTCTTGCCTTAAGCAATTCACTTGTACTTATGTACGCTGATGCCGTTAAGCTGGGCCTTCAGTATGAATTCACTAGAGCCCAGTCTAGACTTCAATCCGATTTGGATAAACTTCAAAATTGGTGTTTTGCAAATAACCTAAAGCTTAATGGATCGAAATGTAAACTTGTGTGTTTTTACCGATCTAGTCCTCACCAGGCTATGTCTTTCTCTATGGGAAGGCGTTAGAACGATTAACTCAGGTTAAAGATCTATGTGTCTTATTAGATTTGAGACTTAAATTTACCGACCATATATCTACAATACAATACATCCTCAGTACGGAGTACACCAAGATCACATTGAATCTGTTCAAAAAAACTTTCGCTCTTAGTGGAATTAATTGGGATGAAAATCTTTACCTTCCCTCTTATCGTACTTTTACTAAACACTTTAGACTTTTACTAAACAACTTACCATCATTAACAAACCGTTAACCCTTAATCTTATTTATGTAGAATTTCTAGAAACTTTCGTCCTCTACTCCTCAGCCATTGTAGTTCGATATATGCCCAACACGATCCACTCAGGGCATTATGTTTGGACTATAATGGTCTCTACCACATCTTGTCACTTTGCTCCACAAACAATCTTAAATCGCTCATATTAACCGCCTTAACTGTGCAACACTCTTCCTCGTGATATCTTTCTCCTACTCTTCGCTTAATCTGTCTCGGTTCAATTCCCGCGATTCGAGCCGTACGTTACGCGGCAGCGTACCTCGGTCGGTTGGACGAGAGGTGGAATGTACGTATGCAATGGGAACCGCAAAAAAAAAAAAACAAAAAAATATAAAAAAGGGTTATAACCACAATGTGTGATTGTTAACCGCAGGTGCTGTCCTCCTTGAAATCAGTGGAGACATGCGGATCGTCGCGGATTAAAACTCCCACATGTTACGGCCACTGACCAACCTTCCACTTCATCTTCCTCTATTTTAAAAAACTAATGTCTTCTCTAACACTTACCTATCAGAACACAAGAGGGTTACGTAGTAAACTTTCCAAAATGTATTCTGATAGTTCTTTCTTTACATCTCACATTTTTGTATTTACAGAAACTTGGTTAAAGCCGGAGATCTTAAGCTCCGAAGTTTTTCCTAGTAGGTACACCACTTTTAGATGTGATAGAACTTTGCGAAGGGGAGGAGGAGTGCTAATTTCTGTAGACTCCAAATTCGCTTCTGAAGAGGTAAAATCACGAGAGTTTGGTGACATTGAATTTCTTTGCATCAAAATCACTTTGTCCGATCAATCTTTGTATGTTACCTGTTCGTACATACCACCTTCGTCCGAACCGCCAACATACTGGCAACATTTGTCCGCTATTCGTTTGGTTTTCGATCGTCTGTCTGATGGTGACCAGCTGATAGCTCTGGGTGACTTTAATATCCCAGAACTTATATGGTCAAATGTTGAAAATTCACCGTCTTTACAGCTTAACTCCCACCACGACTTTCCTGTGGGCATGTTTGACATGTCACTCGGGCAAATTAACCACGTTAGAAATTCTTTAGGTCGGCTGCTGGACTTATGTTTCGTTTCTGATCCTGATGGAATTACTCTTTCCAGAACTTGGCCCCTTTCTGACCCTGAGGATCCATATCATCCCACTCTTGAGCTTTCAATTGAAAACAACTCCTTAATTGACCTTAAGTCTACACTTAAATCTCATAAAGTTCGTTTCTTTCGTAAGGCTGACTTTATGAAATTAAATAAGTTAATTTCGGAATTTGATTGGTCTAATTTACTGCCATGCGATGATATAAACTTAGCATTACAAAAATTTTATTTCTCTGTAAACTCATTTTTTGACGTTTGTGTGCCGTGGAAATATCCGTCCCCTTCAACGAATCCGCCTTTGTATACACGGCATCTTAACAACTTAAAGAATAGTATGAGTAGACTTTTGAATAAACATAGATTATCTGGCTGTACAGTTAGTTATTCTAGATACTTAGTAGCCCGGTCCAATTTCACCGTGCATAACGCAGAATGTTATAGGAGTTATATTCGCCGCAGCAGGATTCAGTTTACTCAGGATCCGAAGCAATTTTATAACTTTGTAAACACTAAGCGTAAACTTGTATCTATCGGCAGCGTCCCTCAGTCGGTTGGACGGGAAGTGGGTCCCATTTCACCGTGCATATCGCAGAATGTAATAGGAGTTATATTCGCCACTGTAGGATTCAGTTTACTCAGGATCCGAAGCAGTTTTATAACTTTGTAAACACTAAGCGTAAGCATGTATCTTTTCCCCCACTGCTTACGTTTGAGAACTTTTATGCGAACGCTGATCAGGCAGTGGCCAATCTCTTCGCACAGTTTTTTCAAACTACGTGTTCACCTAGCAGCAGTTCAGCCCAGCCTTACACTTATAATATCCAATCAGCCAACCTTGCCCATCTTTCGATCAAAGTTGTGTGTTATCGGATCTTCTTAAGGTCAAGCCCGTGTATTCGCCAGACCCTGATGGAGTACTAGGCTGTGTTCTGAAGAACTGCGCCGAGGCTCTGTGCAAACCGCTCGTTAAACTTTTTAATCTATCGCTGGAAACTTCGATCTTTCCCCTTATGTGGAAGGAATCTTTCATTAATCCGACCCTGCAAAAATTCCCGGGAAAAATTCGACCCTGCAAATTATAGAGGCATCTCTAAATTGTCAGCAATTCCCAAGCTTTTTGAAAAACTTATCACTCCACATTTGCAACACCTATGTAGTTCAATAATAACTTCCTGCCAGCATGGTTTCATGAAGCGCCGCTCACCACTACCAACTTATTGGAGCTAACATCTTTTATTACGGATGGGTTCCGGAATGGCTTACAAACAGACGTCATTTACACTGACTTCAGTTAAGCATTTAACTCTGTTAACCATTCGCTTCTTATAATTTAACTCAGTCTTTTGGGATTCCCAACCGATCTTCTTATCTGGAAGCCCCATGGAAGCCATCTTGGACCCCTACTTTTTACACTGTTTATTAACGACTTGCCTCTTGCCTTAAGCAATTCACTTGTACTTATGTACGCTGATGCCGTTAAGCTGGGCCTTCAGTATGAATTCACTAGAGCCCAGTCTAGACTTCAATCCGATTTGGATAAACTTCAAAATTGGTGTTTTGCAAATAACCTAAAGCTTAATGGATCGAAATGTAAACTTGTGTGTTTTTACCGATCTAGTCCTCACCAGGCTATGTCTTTCTCTATGGGAAGGCGTTAGAACGATTAACTCAGGTTAAAGATCTATGTGTCTTATTAGATTTGAGACTTAAATTTACCGACCATATATCTACAATACAATACATCCTCAGTACGGAGTACACCAAGATCACATTGAATCTGTTCAAAAAAACTTTCGCTCTTAGTGGAATTAATTGGGATGAAAATCTTTACCTTCCCTCTTATCGTACTTTTACTAAACACTTTAGACTTTTACTAAACAACTTACCATCATTAACAAACCGTTAACCCTTAATCTTATTTATGTAGAAGGACCAGAAACTTTCGTCCTCTACTCCTCAGCCATTGTAGTTCGATATATGCCCAACACGATCCACTCAGGGCATTATGTTTGGACTATAATGGTCTCTACCACATCTTGTCACTTTGCTCCACTAACAATCTTAAATCGCTCATATTAACCGCCTTAACTGTGCAACACTCTTCCTCGTGATATCTTTCTCCTACTCTTCGCTTAATCTGTCTCGGTTCAATTCCCGCGATTCGAGCCGTACGTTACGCGGCAGCGTACCTCGGTCGGTTGGACGAGAGGTGGAATGTACGTATGCAATGGGAACCGCAAAAAAAAAAAAACAAAAAAATATAAAAAAGGGTTATAACCATAATGTGTGATTGTTACCCGCAGGTGCTGTCCTCCTTGAAATCAGTGGAGACATGCGGATCGTCGCGGATTAAAACTCCCACATGTTACGGCCGCTGACCAACCTTCCACTTCATCTTCCTCTATTTTAAAAAACTAATGTCTTCTCTACCACTTACCTATCAGAACACAAGAGGTTTACGTAGTAAACTTTCCAAAATGTATTCTGATAGTTCTTTCTTTACATCTCACATTTTTGTATTTACAGAAACTTGGTTAAAGCCGGAGATCTTAAGCTCCGAAGTTTTTCCTAGTAGGTACACCACTTTTAGATGTGATAGAACTTTGCGAAGGGGAGGAGGAGTGCTAATTTCTGTAGACTCCAAATTCGCTTCTGAAGAGGTAAAATCACGAGAGTTTGGTGACATTGAATTTCTTTGCATCAAAATCACTTTGTCCGATCAATCTTTGTATGTTACCTGTTCGTACATACCACCTTCGTCCGAACCGCCAACATACTGGCAACATTTGTCCGCTATTCGTTTGGTTTTCGATCGTCTGTCTGATGGTGACCAGCTGATAGCTCTGGGTGACTTTAATATCCCAGAACTTATATGGTCAAATGTTGAAAATTCACCGTCTTTACAGCTTAACTCCCACCACGACTTTCCTGTGGGCATGTTTGACATGTCACTCGGGCAAATTAACCACGTTAGAAATTCTTTAGGTCGGCTGCTGGACTTATGTTTCGTTTCTGATCCTGATGGAATTACTCTTTCCAGAACTTGGCCCCTTTCTGACCCTGAGGATCCATATCATCCCACTCTTGAGCTTTCAATTGAAAACAACTCCTTAATTGACCTTAAGTCTACACTTAAATCTCATAAAGTTCGTTTCTTTCGTAAGGCTGACTTTATGAAATTAAAAAAGTTAATTTCGGAATTTGATTGGTCTAATTTACTGCCATGCGATGATATAAACTTAGCATTACAAAAATTTTATTTCTCTGTAAACTCATTTTTTGACGTTTGTGTGCCGTGGAAATATCCGTCCCCTTCAACGAATCCGCCTTGGTATACACGGCATCTTAACAACTTAAAGAATAGTATGAGTAGACTTTTGAATAAACATAGATTATCTGGCTGTACAGTTAGTTATTCTAGATACTTAGTAGCCCGGTCCAATTTCACCGTGCATAACGCAGAATGTTATAGGAGTTATATTCGCCGCTGCAGGATTCAGTTTACTCAGGATCCGAAGCAGTTTTATAACTTTGTAAACACTAAGCGTAAACATGTATCTATCGGCAGCGTCCCTCAGTCGGTTGGACGGGAAGTGGGCTGTACGTATGCAGTTTGAACCGCGCAAAAAGGGGAACCCAGGGAGTGCCTCAGGGAGGCACGATTTATCCTGAACCAGGAGATTATGCGGCGCTCCAGGATGTTTCCGGCGAGTTCGAAAGTGATAACCGCAGAACTTTCCAGGCTTTGCTGCCTCTGCCACTTCCCACTTTTAGTGGAGGTTCACTGATCTCGACCATGGTGGACATAAACCCATTCATAGATGGTCGAGAAGCTTCAGCGGTTGCGGTCCTGCCTCGTGAGTCTGCCTTGGAGACTGTTTGATCGTCTCACGGACAAAAATTATGACGTCGCATTGGAGTTGCTAGGCAGCAGAACGAAGCACAACAAGTGCTGTTGCAGAAAGTGGACGATGCCACGCAGTCTAAATGGAAGGAAAGGCAAGCTGACTCGGATTCCTTGGATTCCATTCCAACGCGGGAGTCTATCGCAAATTCCTTGAGCGGATGCGCCTAAGGCGACGTAGGCATAAAGAGAAAAAAAAAATGGATAAAATTTGAACTTAACCCGCGAAAAATAAACAACAAAAAAATTCCCCATTTTTGGCGAGAGTTACCACTTAGGCAAATCATCGGCCAGCTGATCAAAAGTGGATCAAGACTGGTTAGTCTAAAAGGGGCAGGAAATGCGCGGGACAGGGCAGACCTTCTTTTGAAGTTTGGACCTACCGCAAGTTGGACGTGTTGAGGAGAGCGAAAATTTTTAAACTCTTTTTTTTTTGTTTTTTTTTTTTTTTTTTTTGTTTTTGTTAGTGCCGGATTGCAAGTGCGAACTGCAAGTTTCTTTCCGCCTCGAAAGAAACGGAACTGCGGGATCGCAACAAGCCGCGAGTGAAAGACAGATTCAACATATAGCCGGTACCTGGAGCCGAAGTGGTACACGTGAAACACGTGATCAGAGCCGGAGGAGAGGCGCTAGGAATTTGGCGAGGAGAAGAAGAACCTTTTTTAGAAGTTAAAGTTAACGCTATTGTTAAGTGGATCACACTAAAAAATGAAAATTGAAGAAACATGAAGCTTAAAGAAGAAAAAAAGAAAAAAATGTAGAAAAAAAGAAAAATCAAGCAAAAATATTCAATAAAATTTAAGCCATTATCATTAATTAGTGAGCTATATTGTTTTCCATTTTTATACCCTTGCAGAGGGTATTATAATTTTGGTCAAAAGTGTGCAACGCAGTGAAGGAGACATCTCCGACCCTATAAAGTATATATATTCTTGATCAGGATCACCTCCTGAGTCGATATAAGCATGTCCGTCTGTCCGTCTGTCCGTCTGTCCGTCTGTCCGTCTGTCTGTCTGTCTGTCTGTCCGTCTGTCTGTCTGTCCGTCTGTCTGTCTGTTTCTACGCAAACTAGTCTCTCAGTTTTAAAGCTATCGAGTTGAAACTTTGCACACACCCTTCTTTCCTTTGCAGGTAGTACATAAGTCGGAACGGCCGGGATCGGTCGACTATATCCTATAGCTGCCATATAACTGATTGATCGGAAATGGCATAACTTCGTTGTTTTTCAAGTTAGAAGGTTGGGACTTTCTATGGATTCTTATTTGTTCCAACTTATACGATCTGCCAAATTTCATAAAGATCGGTCGACTATATCCTATAGCTGCCATATAACTGATTGATCGGAAATGGCATAACTTCGTTGTTTTTCAAGTTAGAAGGATGGGATTTTCAATGTATGCTTCTTTGGTCAAAATAATTCGATATGCCAAATTTCATAAGGATCGGCCGACTATATACGATCCGCTGTATATCTAATAATATAGATGCGTGGCGCCACCTATCGGACTGCGACTGAACTGCAAGGGTATATAAACTTCGGCTCCGCCCGAAGTTAGCTTTCCTTTCTTGTTTTGATTTGATTTTTTAAGATCCAGTGCCTTCTAAAAAAAAAAAGAAGAAGTGCAGAAAGTATCATAAGAAGGTGTGTGTCGGAAAAGAAGAGCGAAAGCAATAAGTGAAGTTTTGTTTGTCATTGATTGAAGTGAAAGAAAAAGCAAAGCAAGACACAGTGGTATTAAACAGAGTTTCGATTATTAAAAATGAAATGTGAAAAAAATTTTTTTTCCTCTGGATTAAGAGAAAAGAGGAAGAAGGAAGTGAATAAAACTTAGACTGAACACAGAATAAAAATACTAATGGAAAATTTCTAAACAAAAAAATAAAAATCTTATACCATAATCCACGTCTACAGCCACCAACGCCAAGGTCGACCTTTTCGCCGAGGAAAGCACGTAAGTCAGAAATTTTCCATTGTGAATTAAAGAAGAAGATATTTAATTGAAGTTTATTAGCCATGCGCAAAATTTGATTTAGTCTGAATTTATTAGATTGGTTTTTCCTTTTTCCCACCGTACACACAACCTTAGACAGAAAACAAAACAGTGATGGAAAAATTTGAATAAATTAATTTCTCTAAATTATAAATACACATGCAGCCTAAAATTATTAGAAAAAAATGAAAATATATTTATAATCAAACTAAATAAATAAATTAGTTAGAGTTTTCATTAGGATTAGTCATTTTCCCTCATAAAAAAAATAATATGATTAATTTGGCTATGTCAATTAAGAACTTTAAATAAAAATATAATAAATAAAATGTTACTGTAAATTTAACTGACGAACTTCGCAAATAAATCCTCGGGTGTAGTGGGGGAAAAGGGGCCACGAGAGTTACACTCTTCTGCCTGTGGCCAAGGTAGGGTTGGGGAAAAAAAGGACACACCAACAGCAGTGCTCCTTCAATTATTCTCTCGAAACAATTTCTGTCCTGTTCCAATTTTCTATTTGAATTTGATGATCGTGAATACCGGCTCTGATCTCAAGCAGAGATTATAAACTTCTCTCTGTCGCAGCACGCAACCTTTCTTATACCGCTAAATTACTATTATCCTACGTTGCAACTCGCGAAGGATCTGTCCCAGCAAGACCTCCACCCCCAAGCCGACGAGCTAGAGCCGGACTCTTTCAGCGTGCCCGCCAGGTCCTTCCACTGCCCCTACAAACGTTGCACGTTACAATAATAATATTATATTATTAGATAATAATAATTTAGAAAAAAAGTGTTGCCCAACATGGACGCCTTCCTAAGGAAAAAAAAAAATAATGATAACTGCCACAGAAACTCAACGATCATTAGATTCGAAATCTGTATTACTTTTCGATTTCAATTTTCAACAAACTTTCTCTATTTACAAATTTGCTACTCTTGACTTTGAATTGTTCGAGAAACTTATGTCAGAAGACTCTGGTGTTCTGAGGGTCCGAAATTCATTTTAGGAGCGGAAACTTGCCCGTCTGTTATCTGTCATGGAACTCAGTTCAAGGATCACAGAGAACTACAAACTTCGGTTTAGTCTCCGACCTGTTGCTGAGGTACCATCCTAATCAAATTAGAAGTTTGCCTAGTGGCTCATACGAATAGGAATATAGAGACGTGACTACTGAGAAAGTCTAATTTCCTTTCTGTTGGGCCAAGCAGCCACCAAAGAATGCATATAAAATAATTGTAATATGCTAAGCTGCAGCTGTTGTTATCAGCATGATTCGTCTCTGTTTTGTCTCCCAGTTTCGCATGCGCTTTATTGTTATTTGTAGCGTCTGCGCTTTGGGGAGCTTTGGTTGAGCTTCTGCGCAAGCTCTTGGTTTGGCGTTCGTTGTGATTTGGAGTTGATTGGAGCCGCATATATTAGGGTTAAATTGAACCTAAAATAAATATATTGAAACTATAATTTGAAACGCCTGTAGTTATTCGGCTGCTATTAAAAACTATTAATAGCTCAACATTGGTGACCCCGACGTGATTATCATCCCGTTCAACTATTGTGATCAGCATTAAAAGTGCCACTAGAACACCGTAATTTAATTGCACAATGGAATCTGGAGCTGAAGCTACTGCATCTGCTGCGTCAAGCCGTGAAAGGATGCTGCGGAGACGCGCAGAGGTAACATGTCAGGAAATGGAGGTACTGCATGGGAAGGCTGCGATGCAGACCGACGATTCAACCATTCTGATCCTCGAGTCTATGGAGAAGCGTCTGCGCGACCCTTTCACCACGCTGCAGGAGGAATTGGAGGAGCTAAACTATAGCGAGATCGGGAGCGATTTATATTGGCGATTTTCTCAGCTGGCTACGGACGTGCACGTTGACATCCAGGTGGAGGTGGCCAAGCGTTCTATGCGGGTTGCTGCTCACTCTACGCTTTTGGATGCTACCAGTGGTGCTGGGATTTCAAACGCTCCATATAGGCCTGCTCCCTCATTGCCCCCGTTGCCAATGCCAACATTTAGCGGCGGCTATGCCGAGTGGCCGGATTTCTGCGCCCTATTTAGGACAACCAGTGACAGTCACCCGCACTTGACCAAGATGGAGAAGCTCAGATGGCTCATTTGCTGCCTGCGGGACTCAGCCCTGGAGACTGTGAGGACGCTTGAGATTACTGACGCTAACTATGATGTTGCCCTCGACCTTTTGCGCAACTGTCGGCAATCGTCGCTTAATCTTCCAGGCTCACATCAACGAGATCCTGCAGTTAAGGGTGGTTGAGCCGGGATCCGTTGCTACTCTTCGAGAATTATCCGACCGATTCAATGGACATATGCGGGCCCTTATGACGTCGGCCAAAATTCAAGGGTGCCTCTTCATCCAGATCATCGTCCAAAAGCTGGACCCTGCTACAAAGGCCAAATGGGAAGACTCTCTGGCAGGAAGCACTGATGACAGCCTTCCATCTTGGGAGTCTATGGCACGATTCTTAGAGCAAAGTGCCGGACTCTCGAAAGCGTTGACTTTTCTTTGGCGTATTCACCAGTTAACCAAGTAGGCCGAGGTAGATCGTCCAATAACCGATCCTCGTGCATGGTTATTACGCCAGTCCGGCCCTATGCGCCCTGTGTGGTGTTTCGGCGCACGAGCTTCCTGCTTGTCCAAAGTTCAGTTGTTTGCCAATTGAGGAACGGTACGACGAAGTGCGGCGTCTGGCTCGCTGTTTTGTTTGTCTGGAGGATGGCAATCTCGCTCTTGGATGCTCAGCTACCCGCTGCTCGGCGTGCAATCACCGTCATCATATTCTGTTGCACCCTCGCGGGCAGGTTTCACCCGCACGAGTCTCACGTCCCATCGGTGCAGTTGCTGGTGCGAACCCATCCCGCTCAATTAACACTGTTGTGACCCAGGATCGCAATGCTGAGCTAGTGCTCCTGCCAATGTACTCGTTCGTGGTCGATCTGGAGACTTCCTGCCTTGCCGAGTTTTATTGGATTCCCGTTCACAAGTGCATCTCATCTCGTCGCGGCTGGCGAATGAACTTCAGCTTGGCCGCTCCAAATGCTCCACAACGGAGCATTGAGGCTGTTGTAGCTTCACATATCAGCCTAGCCAGGACATAGATGCTTCGGGCTGGAAGATTCCTGGCAATATGGATCTAGCTGACCCCAACTTCCACAAAACGCAGCGAGTGGACCTGCTGATTGGAGCCGGCTTATTCTTTGACCTATTGTCGGCTGGCCAAATCCAGTTAGGTCACGGGCTCCCAATTGCTCAGAACACTCGATTTGGCTGGGTGTTTTCTGGCCACGGTGGACTATCACGGGATGTGTCGGCGCTCTGTGGTAGGGAGGACAACCCATGGAATAACCTCTGCAATAATGTGACTGCTGCCCCTTCCAACATTGTTATTAAAGGCCCACCCTTCAATGGGGGGAGGATGTTGGGCCAAGCAGCCACCAAAGAATGCATATAAAATAATTGTAATATGCTAAGCTGCAGCTGTTGTTATCAGCATGATTCGTCTCTGTTTTGTCTCCCAGTTTCGCATGCGCTTTATTGTTATTTGTAGCGTATGCGCTTTGGGGAGCTTTGGTTGAGCTTCTGCGCAATATCTTGGTTTGGCGTTTGTTGTGATTTGGAGTTGATTGGAGCCGCATATATTAGGGTTAAATTGAACCCAAAATAAATATATTGAAACTATAATTTGAATCGCGTGTAGTTATTCGGCTGCTATTAAAAACTATTAATAGCTCAACACTTTCTTTTCTGAGAGGTTAATTATTTTGTTTTTGATGCATCAGGAAAACTACATAGATCGGTTCTACATCGTATTAAGTCCGATGCAACATAAATGAAAGAGTTACTACACTCCCTAAACAGCTCAGCCGCCTAGAAACCTTAAGTTTACAGGGCCTATGTCTTAAAAATCTTTTGAGAGATTCGATTAAATTAAATTTCACCCGACATCCGAGGATATCAGAAGCGAAGTTCAGTTAGTTGTCGTACCACACTTGCGCTGCAATTTATTTTATTTTCACGTGTGGCAGGAAACGCGACCCCCCAAAAACCACCAAACCAAACAAACCGATCAGGTTAGGCGGTGCCAAACAAGACGATGGCATCACACTTGGAAGAAATCGAGCCAATAATCAAAACTTTTGGGCCAGGATACCGCCATTAGCGTTCCTCCGGCCGGAAGAAGAAGAAGCACGTGTGCGGCGCGGCAAGGGTGAAATTTTGTGCAAGAAAAATCGCAATAAAATCGAAGCCACCAGCAGTGCAATCCATAATCTTTAGAAGTATAAAGGAAATAGAAGACGATGGTGCCAATTGGAGCCGTGCATGGCGGCCATCCCGGCGAGGTGCATCCGCCGCCGCAGCCAATGCCAACGGCGCCCACCGGCCCCAACTCATTGCAGCCAGCGTCTGCAAGCGCCAACACCAGCGTCTCCTCCAACAAGGGATCTCTGTCGGTGAAGCCCAACTACACGCTCAAGTTCACGCTCGCCGGTGTCGGCTGTGAAGTTCTGTCCCAACGGCGAATGGCTCGCCAGTTCATCCGCCGATAAACTGATCAAAATCTGGGGCGCCTACGATGGAAAGTTTGAGAAGACCATTTCGGGCCACAAGCTGGGCATCAGCGATGTGGCATGGAGCTCTGATTCCCGGCTGCTGGTCAGCGGCAGCGACGACAAAACCCTAAAGGTCTGGGAGCTCAGCACTGGCAAGAGCCTGAAAACCCTAAAGGGTCACAGCAACTACGTCTTCTGCTGTAATTTCAACCCGCAATCGAACCTGATCGTGTCGGGCAGCTTCGAGAGCGTTCGCATCTGGGATGTGCGCACGGGCAAGTGCCTGAAGACCCTGCCCGCCCACTCTGATCCGGTGTCGGCGGTGCACTTCAACCGCGACGGCTCACTGATTGTGAGCAGCAGCTACGATGGATTGTGCCGCATCTGGGACACCGCCAGTGGACAGTGCCTGAAGACCCTCATCGACGACGACAACCCGCCAGTTAGCTTTGTGAAGTTTTCGCCAAATGGCAAGTACATTCTGGCGGCCACGCTGGACAACACCCTGAAGCTGTGGGACTACTCCAAAGGCAAGTGCCTGAAGACGTATACCGGACACAAGAACGAGAAGTACTGCATTTTCGCCAACTTTTCGGTTACGGGCGGCAAGTGGATTGTGAGTGGAAGCGAGGACAACATGGTGTATATTTGGAATCTGCAGAGCAAGGAGGTGGTGCAGAAGCTACAGGGACACACAGACACCGTTCTGTGCACCGCCTGCCATCCCACTGAGAACATAATTGCCTCGGCGGCGCTCGAGAACGACAAGACCATAAAGTTGTGGAAGTCGGACACATAGATGATCGCTGGTATCCAGCTGTATAGATGATGAAACGGAACAGGAGGAGAGTAATAAGCAGCCGTAGCAGCTAAAAACTGAAACTAAAAACACACATACATTTCTTGAATAATCTAATTTTAACGAAAAAAGTTCTAATTTAATTTAATCCTTTTTTTTTATATATTCATATTTAATCGTCACACTCTTTAAGTCAAAGTCTTATCCTTTAATCACAATTTAAAAACTCACATTCTAAGACAAACGTATACATACACACTATAAATGGTAAAAAAAAACCGTTTTGAATTTTTTTTTTTTTTGTTTTTGCCGATTCAACAGAGGTTTAGGATAGATCAATAGGGCCAAGAAGATAATATTTTCACAAATTATAAACATTACTTAGTCATGATGGGCTTGGATAGATCGCCCGACCGTGGCTCTCAAGAAGCGCAAAAACTAATTTGTCAACTTTGCAAGACAGAAATCAAATCCGCAGCCGAAATTTTTGAAACCACTTGTCATCACGAGTTCCACAAGAAAGGCATCAATGTGCATTTTAAGAAAAGCGACAACTGTCCTGTATGCAAGAGTATCTGTAGGCCAGCAGTCGAAGGTCTTCAAACGCGATCTCAATCAAGAGTCCGTCAGACGAAGGGTAGCCATGAAAGGACACCTTCTGACGACATCCCTAACACTTCCCGAAACACCGAGGCAGCTAGCATGAGGAGCAACGATCCGAACAGCATGGCAAGTGCCATTACACTTCTAGCTATGGAGAAGAGGCTGCTCACCATATTGACGGAGAAGATGGCCGAACTGGTGCAAACGTCTGTGTTAGACAGTATGGAAAGACTGATAGCAACGCCTGCCAACTCTGCCGTGAGCAGGGAAGTTAGATCAACCCCGAGGTTAGAGGACATACAGCAACCGCACATAGAGGAAGCAATGTCTCCCCAACGAAGCACAATATCCGATCTGGGAATACGACCAGACAAAGTTGGACATATCCAAAATGGGTGGAAGCTCAAGTACTCCGAAACCGGCGTACCGATAGACGACTTTATCAACCGTGTGAAAGCACTGACTCAACAGGCGCTGGATGGGAATTTCGCGGTGTTGTGCCGCAACGTCAGCGTGTTATTTGAAGGTAAGGCCACGGAATTCTATTGGCGATATCACAAGTCTGTAGCTGAGGTTCGATGGGATCAGTTATGTTCAGCGCTCCGTTTACATTTTCGTCAAAACCGGGACGACGTCGATGTAGAAGAATTGATAAGAAACAGGAAACAGAAGCCAAACTAAACTTTCGACGCATTCTACAATAGTGTGAAGGTAATGATTGATCAATTACAAACGCCTTGGTCCACTCGCAAGTTAGTTCGCATTCTTAAGAACAATTTGCGACCAGAAATACGTCACGAAATTCTGAATGTCGAGGCGGTAAAGGTCCAGGAGCTTCGAGAGATTTGTCGACGCCGAGAGGCTTTCCTGGAAGATGTCAAACGATCACATGGCTATAGTAGAGTGACTCCATTCCGGCGGGAAGTCGCGGTATTAATCGACGAACCTGATGCGGAATGCAGCTCGGAAGTTGGAATTGATGCAGATGTCAAAGCACTCGCCCTGGTATGCTGGAATTGCCACCACGAAGGACACCGATATAAAGATTGTCTGGAAGAAAAATGAGTGTTTTGTTACGGCTGTGGAGCAGCCAACACCTACAAACCCAACTGTACGAGGTGCTCAAAAAACTTAAAGCTCGGCAGTTCGAAGTCAGCGTACAGACCGAGGACATCGAATGCCGCCCACAAACAGTCAACAATAACAGAGTAAATAGGAAAGAGCCAAGAGCTATTCCTAAACCCACACCGGACGCGACACAAAGCAATGAAAGTTTATTGCTTCACCAGAAAAGACAAAATTTACCTAAGATGACAAGACAAAAATGATTACCTGAGCTTCTCTTTAGTGTGCGAAAGGACCGCAGTTCGAGAAGGATTAAAACATATTGGGAAAAAATATCGAAAAGAGTAAGAACGGATTGAGACACGCTCGTACCAGAGATCTTCGTCCATTTTTGCCAGAGCAGCTATAAGATCGCATCTTTTATGGACTCCTTGATTCAGGAGCTTCGATAAGTTGTATAGGGGATTTACAAGGCCAAAGAAGAGGAGTCTTCCATGCCAAGGATATACGTCAATGACGTCCCCTCAGTCGGTATCAGCCTAGGGTCAAAATTGGAATACCCTAGTCTGATTGTGGGAGGGAATTTGTAACGGCGCCTGAAGCGGCGTAGGCATAAAGAGAAAAAAACAAAGAATGATATTTAAACTTAACCCGCGAAAAATAAATAAAAAAAAATTATCCCAATTTTGGCGAGAGTTACCACTTAGGCAAATCTTCGGTCAAGACTGGTCAGTCTAAAAGGGGCTGAAAATGGCGCGGGAGAGGGCAGACCTTCTTTTGAAGTTTGGACCTACCGCAAGCCGGACGTGTTGAGGAGAGCGAAAATTTTTAAACTCTAAAGTTTTGTGGAAAAGAAGAAGAAACAGTAAAAAAAATGAGAAGAGACCACGTGGTGAAGAGGCCAAAAACCGAAATCATGAAAGATCCGTAAAGAAGAATTGAAAAATTGAAACCGTTAATGTTGAAACAAATGTGCGGAAAAAGAAGAGAGAATTTAAAATTTTTAGAAGTTTAAGTTAACGCTATTGTTAAGTGGATCACACTAAAAAATGAAAATTGAAGAAACATGAAGCTTAAAGAAGAAAAAAAGAAAAAATGTAGAAAAAAAGAAAAATCAAGCAAAAATATTCAATAAAATTTAAGCCATTATCATTAATTAGTCATTAGCCATTATCATTAATCAGAAGCCGCATAAAGCACCATTATCAAAACAAATTTGCTAAAAACTACCTACAGGCCACATCTATAAATATACAACTAAATACTGGCAACCAACTTACACTAGCCGCCGTATACTGCCCCCCTCGCTTCAATATAGCTGAAGATGAGTTTATGCAGTTTTTCAACACACTTGGAGACCACTTCATAGCAGCAGGAGACTACAATGCCAAGCACACACACTGGGGATCCCGTCTCGTGACTCCAAAAGGGAAGCAGCTCTATAATGCAATTATCAAAGCCAAGAACAAGCTCGACTATGTTTCTTCTGGCACACCAACATACTGGCCGGCAGACCCAAGGAAACTACCAGATTTAATAGACTTTGCGATTACCAAAAACATCCCTAAAAATCTGATAAGCGCCAATTGCCTATCGGATCTTTCATCTGATCACTCGCCTGTCCTGTTTATTCTACTGCGACATCCAGGAACATTGGAACAACCATTAAAATTGACCTCACAGAAAACCAATTGGGTTAAGTACAGAAAATATATCAGCTCACACATTGAGCTAAGTCCTCATCTCCACGATGAAGCCAACGTAGACAGCTTTGTTAATTCACTTGAGTCTGTACTCGTCTCTGCAGCTCGAGCCTCAACATCGCAAACTATAAATACACAAAGCAATAAAAAGACAAATCTACAAATCGAACAGCTCGTCCTCGAAAAGCGGCGTTCACGTCGCGAGTGGCAATTCCACAGATCGCCATCTACTGAGCAAAGCTTTAGACATGCCTCACGTCAACTTACTAAAGCCCTACAGCAAGAAGAAGCTTATGTCCACCGCCGCTATATAGAGCAATTGTCAACTTCTAGTACAAAACACTCACTATGGAGAGCTCACCCAACTCTAAGCTCACCGAAAGAAACAGTGATGCCTATTAGAAATCCCACAGGCGGCTGGGCGCGCAGCGATGCAGACAGAGCCAGCACGTTTGCCAATCACCTCAAAAATATCTTCCAACCAAATCCGGCCACTAGTGCCTTTACTCTGCCGACTTTACCATATGAGCCTCAGCTTCAACATGAACCAATCGAGTTTCGCCCAAACGAAATCGCTAATATCATCAAAAACCAACTAAATCCGAAAAAATCACCAGGCTGCGACCTCATAACTCCCAAAATGATCATTGAGCTTCCATATTGCGCCGTCTGCACTATCACCCAGCTCTTCAATGCCATCGCAAAACTTGGCCACTTTCCAGCGAGATGGAAAAAGTCAATTATAATAATGATAGCAAAGCCGGGAAAAGACCACACAATTCCCACGTCGTATAGACCTATAAGCCTACTTTCATGCTTATCTAAACTCTTTGAGAAATGCATTCTGACTCGAATAAACACATACCTAAGGATCCAGGAAGGAATCCCGTCACATCAGTTTGGGTTTCGTGAAAAGCACGGTACAATTGAGCAGGTCAACCGGATAACAGCAGAAATTCGGAATGCATTCGAAAAACGCGAGTACTGTACCGCAATATTTCTAGATGTCTCTCAAGCATTTGATAGAGTCTGGCTAGAAGGTCTAATGTACAAAATCAAGACAATGCTCCCTTGTAATACCCACAAGCTTTTAGAGTCTTACCTCTACGACAGAAAATTTGCTGTGAGGTGCAACACTGATATATCTGACGAATTCACTGTTGGAGCTGGAGTTCCTCAAGGAAGCGTACTCGGACCAACATTATATGTTCTCTACACATCAGACATCCCGACAAGCACACAATTAACAACATCTACGTTTGCTGATGATACAGCTATTCTTAGCCGCTCAAAATGCCCGATGCAAGCAACTGCGCAGCTAGCTCTTCATCTGGTGGATGTTGAAAAATGGCCATCAGACTGGCGAATTAAAGTAAACGAACAAAAATGCAAGCACGTTACGTTCACCTTGAATAGGCAAAACTGCCCGCCCCTTACGCTAAACAACACCCTACTCCCGCAAGCAAACGAGGTAACATATCTAGGAGTACACCTCGATAGAAGACTCACATGGCGTCGGCACATAGAAGCTAAAAGAACCCACCTAAAGCTAAAAGCCAGCAGCCTTCATTGGCTTATCAACGCTCGGTCTCCCCTTTGCCTTGAATATAAAGTCCTGCTGTATAACTCGGTACTTAAACCTATATGGATGTACGGCTCCCAGTTATGGGGGAATGCCAGCAATAGCAATATTGACATAGTCCAGCGAGCTCAGTCGAAGATCTTGAGAACAATCACCGGGGCACCTTGGTACGTTCGCAACGAAAACATACATCGCGACTTAAACATTCTTCCAGTCAAAGATGTGATCGCAGAACAGAAGGAAAAGTACTTTAGCAAGCTATTGTCGCACCCTAACCACCTGGCGAGAGGTCTAACAAGGTTGAGTAACCAATCACGACTTCGTCGGAATGACCTACCCACCCAGCGACCGTCTTGAGGAACGTGCAACCAGAATGCAGTCTTAGTCTACTGTTAGTTAAATGTTAATGTTAAGATTTGAAAACTTATTGTTAGTCTCAAAATTAAGAGAAGATCCAATAAATAAAAGCAAAGTTTAATAAAAAAAAAAAATCATTAATTAGTGAGCTATATTGTTTTCCATTTTTTATACCCTTGCAGAGGGTATTATAATTTTGGTCAAAAGTGTGCAACGCAGTGAAGGAGACATCTCCGACCCTATAAAGTATATATATTCTTGATCAGGATCACCTCCTGAGTCGATATAAGCATGTCCGTCTGTCCGTCTGTCCGTCTGTCTGTCTGTCTGTCTGTCCGTCTGTCTGTCTGTCCGACTGTCTGTCTGTTTCTACGCAAACTAGTCTCTCAGTTTTAAAGCTATCGAGTTGAAACTTTGCACACACCCTTCTTTCCTTTGCAGGTAGTACATAAGTCGGAACGGCCGGCATCGGTCGACTATATCCTATAGCTGCCATATAACTGATTGATCGGAAATGGCATAACTTCGTTGTTTTTCAAGTTAGAAGGTTGGGACTTTCTATGGATTCTTATTTGGTCCAACTTATACGATCTGCCAAATTTCATAAAGATCGGTCGACTATATCCTATAGCTGCCATATAACTGATTGATCGGAAATGGCATAACTTCGTTGTTTTTCAAGTTAGAAGGATGGGATTTTCAATGTATGCTTCTTTGGTCAAAATAATTCGATATGCCAAATTTCATAAGGATCGGCCGACTATATACGATCCGCTGTATATCTAATAATATAGATGCGTGGCGCCACCTATCGGACTGCGACTGAACTGCAAGGGTATATAAACTTCGGCTCCGCCCGAAGTTAGCTTTCCTTTCTTGTTTTATTTGATTTTTTAAGATCCAGTGCCTTCTAAAAAAAAAAAGAAGAAGTGCAGAAAGTATCATAAGAAGGTGTGTGTCGGAAAAGAAGAGCGAAAGCAATAAGTGAAGTTTTGTTTGTCATTGATTGAAGTGAAAGAAAAAGCAAAGGAAGACACAGTGGTATTAAACAGAGTTTCGATTATTAAAAATGAAATGTGATACAAATTTTTTTTTCTCTGGATTAAGAGAAAAGAGGAAGAAGGAAGTGAATAAAACTTAGACTGAACACAGAATAAAAATACTAATGGAAAATTTCTAAACAAAAAAATAAAAATCTTAAACCATAATCCACGTCTACAGCCACCAACGCCAAGGTCGACCTTTTCGCCGAGGAAAGCACGTAAGTCAGAAATTTTCCATTGTGAATTAAAGAAGAAGATATTTAATTGAAGTTTATTAGCCATGCGCAAAATTTGATTTATTATGAATTTATATGATTGGTTTTTCCTTTTTCCCACCGTACACACAACCTTAGACAGAAAACAAAACAGTGATGGAAAAATTTGAATAAATTAATTTCTCTAAACTATAAATACACATGCAGCCTAAAATTATTAGAAAAAAATGAAAATATATTTATAATCAAACTAAATAAATAAATTAGTTAGAGTTTTCATTAGGATTAGTCATTTTCCCTCATAAAAAAAATAATATGATTAATTTGGCTATGTCAATTAAGAACTTTAAATAAAAATATAATAAATAAAATGTTACTGTAAATTTAACTCACGAACTTCGCAAATAAATCCTCGGGTGTAGTGGGGGAAAAGGGGCCACGAGAATGACACTCTTCTGCCTGTGGCCAAGGTAGGGTTGGGGAAAATAAGGACACACCAACAGCAGTGCTCCTTCAATGATTCTCTCGGCTTCATAGTCTGCATTTGGTTGGCAATTCACCAGCTCAAGGCCAACACCCCTCTCCCGAGGTATCCACATCTAGCGACGCTGTTTTTCGTTTAGCGCCCGCCGCCGTCAATTCTCTCGTCGCTAAGGATCGTTTTGGTGATGTGGTGTTGCTAGCCACTGCCAATATTCTGGTTAAGAACCGCTACGGAGTTCTACTGCCCTGACGAGCGCAGCTTGATTCTGGCTCGCAGGTGCATCTAGTCACTTGAACGCTGACGGACCAGTTGCAGCTGCAGAAGGTAAGTTCTCTGGTGACTGTATCCGGTATAGGTTACGCAGGGTTCTCTACAGCTGGGTTTTCTGCGAAAGTTAGCTTGCAATCCCAAAGCTCTGACTACTCGGCACAATTAACATCATTGACTTTTAGCCACATTTGGACATTGGACGTCAGCTCTTGGAAAATTCCCGCTAATATAAACCTAGCGGATCTTCATTTTCACCATCCTTAGCCAGTTGATTTGCTAATTGAAGCTGGATTATTTTACGAGCTGCTTTGTGTGGGGCAAATTCATCTGCCTCCTGGTTTGCTTTCAATCCAAAAAACTCGGCTCGGTTGGATTGTTTGGGGAGGCGGACGCCCTGACGATGGTAAGGTCCTCATGGCAGCTGAGCAGTCAGAGTTGCTAGTCCATATTATTCAGTATTACCCAGCGGCGTACGGAGCTATAAGGCGGACAGTCAACAACTTGTGCCTGCTGCCCCTTCATGATGCTGTTGAAAGATCATCTTCCAATGGGAGGAGTATGTCGGGTCAAGCAGCCGCCCGAAAGTTTGGCAGGCAATAATTTATTAAATTTGTTGCCTCGCTCTCTCGCGGTATCTCTATTATTCTAATTCGGTCGTCAACCCTACGCAGTCACATACATATGTCATATGTTCTATATATAAACCAAATCATTTAAATAAATTGTAATCATACATAGAAATCTAAAGGTCCTGGTTTCTTATTACAGCCTAGATTTGGAACATCAAATAAATCTCCCGAAAATGCTCGGTAACTGAACACAGGTTAAATAACACAATTAAATGGAAACACTATGAAGATATAAATAGAGGCAGGCAAATTATTCACTATAAATCAAAATACAAAAAGAAACAGAAAAATATCAAGAGTAAATTCTATACCGGAGCTAGCGATCTCGGCGTCTTGCCATATTGTGGAAGAACTCCTGCGGATGTTTTTCCGATTTGGGCCTTTCATGGCTGCGCAGAATCTACCCTACAGTTCTCTTTTCTAGCCCTCCAGGTTCGCTACCCTCTCCCGCACCGGTAGGAGGCATCAAGGCACTTGCTAAAAGTACGCTAAGGAATAATCGTGGGCTGCTATCCTCACATAAGTAAGGTTGAAAAGCTGCGGAGGTTGCGGACTTGTCTTGGGATTCAGTCTTAGCTGCAGTTCGTTCCTTCGAAATCTCCAAGTAGAATTATGTCATACATCATTGTCCTTGTGCTCCTTCAAGGATTGAACTCAGCTACCCAGGCCAAGTTGGAGGAAGGTGGAATTTTGACTTCTTCCCACTTGGCTGAAGGTGGAATTTTGACCTTCTTCCCACTTGGCCTAATCGACTACTTGGGAGTCGATGGCTGAATTTTTGGAGCAGCGATTTTAGAGTACTACAGGCTATGGATGCAGCCATGGACGCCTACGCGCCGGGTACTCATATGGGAAGACGTGGAGTTGCAAATAATAGTAGATCGTCCTTTAACATCACTAATTCTCATTCCCCTGCCTGTATATTATATGGTGGGTGGTCCCACGTAGTGTCTGCATATTATGAAAAGCTAAATCTTATATTTCACAGTGTAATCTATTTATACACATTTTTTTATTTTCTCCGATGTTTGTGAGGTGCTGGGCCAAGTAGAATCTTAAGAATGGAGCATGTAAAAATGTCTTCGGACTTGGTGTTCTAAGCCTGAACTCTGGGAAGACTTGGATTTTTACGGTTTCTGGTTTGATTGCGCTTTTGGGATCCATGTATTCAGGTGTCTAGTCGATATTTGAATAAAATATTATCTATTTCGTGATGATTGGATTTAATCTGGTTATTTTTGTACAGGTGTCACAAAGGTGAGAAGACCTTATTCCTTGTCTGTTAAATTGAGTTCTATCTAAGCTATTGAACTTCCTATTTCTCCATTTTTCCACTTGCCTGCTCGTCTCAAAGGAAAATCAATTAAAAATGCATTAAATTTGATTTCGAAGGTAAATAATTTTAGAGCACCTTATACATAATTTGTGCCGAGCAAGATAAAAAGCTTTTTTCCCAATCGCTGACCCAATCGGATTGTCTGCCCCAAAAATGTAAACTTTTATAAGCCCTTTTTATACCAGTAGCCCGTTTCCATGCCAACCGAAAAAAGCATCAGAGTAACCTAAGGATTTATGTTATTAACATTTTTTCTGTCTTAGTGACCGTTCCTTTTAGAAAGTTTGTGGACCGCTTTGAAAATATTTCCGGAGCTCAGTCTGCCTCTGGCCGACAAAGTGTGAAAATATATTTTTATTTCACACAAAAAAACATTTTTATTTTCTATTATTCAATTTTATATATTATTTATTTTACTTTATTTAATTCATCAAGATAAGCAATCACATCCAGATATTCCGTTCAGTTCTTCCGAAATATTTTGTATTTTTATTGGCTCTGAATTGGGTAATCTAATGGGCTCCGAGGTTTCCTTGCTCTTGTCATAATCTGAGCAGTTTCGACTCTCACATCCTTCTTTCCTCATTTTCTTTTTTATTTATTTTTTGTATTAAGGCTTAGTTTTACGAACCAATCGTTAATCCACTCTAGGATTCAAAGTCGCTTAGCACACAAAAAAAAAGGCGGGGAATATATTTTGGGTATTTCTAAAATAAATCCTATTATTTTCTTAAATTTATTTCCTTCACTTATTTTAATGTTCAATCGCTGAACATCCAATTATTCCCCTTGAGATCTTCAGAGATATTTTTATTTTACAATAACTACGTGCCATGTCTACTTTAAAAACTTTAATTAGCTAAAGCATTGTAAAGTTATCACTTCAACACTTTATGGGCCCCCTTTTAATGACTCGTCACGTGGTCAACTCCCTCTTTAACTTTAATCCACTAAAACAGAGCCTAGACAAAATAAAAGGTGGAGTAAGACTGAGTAAGGTGGAGTAAGCCATAAAGGAGTAACGGGTGGTAAACTTGTTTTTATTATGTTTTTTTTTTATTAATTCAATATGTTAATCCAATCATTTGTTTATTCATTTCAAATGGGACCTTCTCCAAATACCCCCCATATAACGTCACTTATTAAATAAAAATTAAAATATATATTCAAAACAGGTTATAACCATAATGTGTGATTGTTACCCGCAGGTTCTGTGGGAAAACAAAAATCTTGAACGCACTTCCTGGCAGCCGAGTCCGGCCCTAGTCCGGCCCTTTGCAAGATGGAAGGAGGGACCCTGAGGAGGGTGCTTCTATGGAATCTTCGGTTTATTACAAGACAAAACCCTTGCCTTCATAGTTATTGCCAATTCAACAACGAAAAGCCTGGGCCTAGCTCAGAGATTTTGTAGACTTCGGTTAACAACCAGACTTTTTCGGAGCTTTTAAATTTATTTTTGACTTTTGTGCTCTTGAACTATCAACAATTTGCATTACACAATTATTATTATCGACAGAATTACATTCGACAGATAAAGGTAAGCTAAACGAATTTACTGCACGAACAATCGTGGGCTGCAATCCTCAAACAAGTAAGGTGGAAAAGCTGCAGAGGTTGCTATCTTGTCTAAGCGACTCAGCCTTAGAAGCAGTTCGTTCCTTGGAAATCTCCGAAGAGAATTCATCATTGTCCATGTGCTCCAAGGATTGGACCCAGCTACCCAGGCCAAGTGGGAGGAACATATTTTTGCACTTTCAACATATTTTGTGTGCCACTGTGTGCTTGTGTGCCGTGCAAATATCCGTCTGCTTCAACGTATATGATTATTTTACAAGCCTTATAAATTTAAGGAACACAGTTAGTTATTCAAGAGTAGCTCGGTCCCATTTCACCGTGCATATCGCAGAATGTTATAGGAGTTATATTCGCCGCTGCCGGATTCATTTTACTCAGGATCCGAAGCAGTTTAATAACTTTGTAAACACTAAGCGTAAAAATGTATCTTACCGCCCACTGTTTACGTTTGAGAACTTTTATGCGAACACTGATCAGGCAATGGCCTATCTCTTTGCACAGTTTTTTCAAACTACGTGTTTACCTAGCAGCAGTTCAGCCCAGCCTAACACTTATAATATCCAATCAGCCAACCTTATATTTGCCCATCTTTCGATCAAAGTGGTGTGTTATCGGATCTTCTTAAGGTCAAGCCCGTGTATTCGCCAGGCCTTGATGGAGTACTAGGCTGTGTTCTGAAGAACTGCGCCGAGGCTCTGTGCAAACCGCTCGTTAAACTTTTTAATCTATCGCTCTAAACTTCGATCTTTCCCCTTATGTGGAAGGAATCTTTCATTAATCCGCTTCATAAAAACGGGGAAAAATTCGACCCGGCAAATTATATAGGCATCTCTAAATTGTCAGCAATTCAAAAGCTTTTTGAAAAACTTATCACTCCACATATTCAACACCTATGTAGTTCAATAAAAACTTCCTGCCAGCATGGCTTCATGAAGCGCCGCTCACCACTACCAACTTATTGGAGCTAACATCTTTTATGACGGATGGGTTCCGGAATGGCTTACAAACATACGTCATTTACACTGACTTCAGTAAAGCTTTTAACTCTGTTAACCATTCGCTTCTTATAATTTAACTCAGTCTTTTGGGATTCCCAACCGATCTTCTTATCTGGATTTCGAGCTACTTATCTGGGAGAACCCAACGTATTTCTCGCGTTTAGTCCGCGCAACATCTGGGGTGCCCCATGGAAGCCATCTCCGTCCGATTCTTGAGTATGGATCGTGTGTCGTGAGTCCTCAGTACGGAGTACACCAAGATCACATTGAATCTGTACAAAAAAACTTTCGCTCTTAGTGGACTTAATTGGGATGAAAATTTTTACCTTCCCTCTTATCGTATTTTTACTAAACACTTTAGACTTTTACTAAACAACTTACCATCATTAACAAACCGTTAACCCTTAATCTTATTTATGGAAATGTAGACAGCCAGCACTTACTAACACGAGTTAATTTTAACGTTCCTAGTAGAAGGACTAGAAACTTTCGTCCTGTACTCCTCAGCCATTGTAGTTCGACATATGCCCAACACGATCCACTCAGGGCATTATGTTCGGACTACAATGGTCTCTACCACATCTTGTAATTTTGCTCCACTAACAATCTTAAATCGCTCATATTAACCGCATATTGCTGCTTCTGCCACTTCCCACTTGCGGTCCTGCCTCGTGAGTTTGCCTTGGACACGGACAAAAATTATGACGTCGCATTGGAGTTGCTAGGCAGCAGAACGAAGCACAACAAGTGCTGTGGCAGAAAGTGGACGATGCCACGCAGTCTAAGTGGAAGGAAAGGCAAGCTGACTCGGATTCCTTGGATTCCATTTCAACACGGGAGTGTTGGAAATCGCATCGCAAATTCCGTGAGAGGAGATGCCGGATTCTGAAGAGCTTGGATTTGACGACGACATCACTTGCACCAAACTTTGCGGTAGGACGGCGTAGTCACTTTCATCCAGGTAACTCTTCATTTGTGATCACAAACTCTGTGATGGCCATTCTCACGTGATAAACGTGATAAATCCTGCCCAAGGTTTTTAAGCCGTAAGTGCCTTGGATCCGGGCACTTTGCAATGCAGGCATCATAGTCTGCAGCATTTGGTTGGCAATTCACCAGCTCAAGGCCAACACCCCTCTCCCGAGGTTTCCACATCTAGCGACGCTATTGTTCAGCGCCCGCCGCCGTCAATTCTCTCGTCGCTAAGGATCGTTTTGGTGATGTGGTGTTGCTAGCCACTGCCAATTACGCCAATCACTGCCAAGTTACGAACCGCTCCGGAGTTCTACTGCCCTGACGAGCGCTGCTCGATTCTAGCTCGCAGGTGCATCTAGTCACTTGAACGCTGACGGACCAGTTGCAGCTGCGGAAGATAAGATCTCCGGTGACTGTATCCGGTATAGGTTACGCAGGGTTCTCTACAGCTGGGTTTTCTGCGCAAGTCAGCTTGCAATCCCAATGCTCTGACTACTCGGCGCAATTAACTGCGATCGTACATCGTACTCCAACATCACTGACTTTCAGCCACATTTGGACATTGGACGTCAGCTCTTGGAAAATTCCCGCTAATGTAAACCTAGCGGATCTTCATTTTCACCATCCTTAGCCAGTTGATTTGCTAATTGAAGCTGGATTATTTTACGAGCTGCTTTGTGTGGGGCAAATTCATCTGCCTCCTGGTTTGCTTTCAATCCAAAAAACTCGGCTCGGTTGGATTGTTTGGGGAGGCGGACGCCCTGACGATGGTAAGGTCCTCATGGCAGCTGATCAGTCAGAGTTGCTAGTCCGTATTATTCAGTAAAACCCAGCGGCGTACGGAGCTATAAGGCGGGCAGTCAACCACTTGTGCCTGCTGCCCCTTCATGATGCTGTTGAAAGCTCATCTTCCAAGGGGGGGAGTATGTCGGGTCAAGCAGCCGCCCGAAAGTTTGGCCGATAATTTATTAAATTTGTTTATCTTTTCTTTATCTTTGTCTCTATTCACGTCGCCCGCTCTCGTGCATTCGATCGGCCACCTGCATCTGCCGTCAGGCGCTATCGTTGCCTTGCTCTCTCGCGGTATCTCTATTATTCAGTCACATACATACATCATTTAAATAAATTGTAATCATACATAGAAATCTAAAGGTCCTGGTTTTTTATTACAGCCTAGATTTGGAACATTAAATAAAGCTCCCGAAAATGCTCGGTAACTGAACACAGGTTAAGTAACACAATTAAATGGAAACACTATGAGGATTTAAATAGAGGCAGGCAAATTATTCACTATAAATCAAAATACAAAAAGAAACAGAAAAATAACAAGAGTAAATACTATACCGGAGCTAGCAATCTCGGCGTCTTGCCATATATTTTGTTTTTTTTTTTTTTTGGGCGGTTCCCACTGCATACGTACAGCCCACCTCCCGATATAGATAAGCGAGGATTAGGAGAAAGATATCACGAGGAAGAGTGTTGCACAGATAAGGCGGTTAATATAAGCGATTTAAGATTGTTAGTAGAGCAAAGTGACAAGATGTGGTAAAGACCATTGTAGTCCGAACATAATACCCTGAACGGATCGTGTTGGGCATATGTCGAACAACAATGGCTGAGAAGTAGAGGACGAAAGTTTCTCGTCTTTCTACTAGGAATGTTAAAATTTAAGCGTTTTAGTAAATGCTGGCTGTCTATATTTCCATAAATAAGATTATATAGAAACATGACACCCAGCATCGTTCTACGGTTTGTTAATGATGGTAAGTTTATTAGTAAAGGTCTACTATGATAAGAGGGGAGGTAAAGATTTGCATCCCAATTAAGTCCCCTAAGAGCAAAAGTAAGGAAGTTTTTTTGTACAGATTCAATGTGATCTTGGTGTACTCCAAATTGAGGACTCCAGACACACGATCCATACTCAAGAATCGGACGGACCAGTGATATATATATCGTTTTAGTTATGTACGGGTCATTAAATTCTTTTGACCATCTTTTAATAAAACTAAGCACACCTATAGCTTTATTAACCATGGTAGATATATGGTCGGTAAGTTTAAGTCTCAAATCTAATAAGACACATAGATCGTTAACCTAAATTAATCGTTCTAACGCTTTCCCATAGAGAAAGGACATAGCCTGGTGAGGACTAGATCGGTAAAAAGACATGAGTTTACATTTCGATCCATTAAGCTTTAGGTTATTTGCAAAACACCAATTTTGAAGTTTATCCAAATGGGATTGAAGTCTAGACTTGGCGCTAGTACAACATCATCAGCGTACAAAAGTACAAGTGAATTAGTTAAGGCAAGGGGCAAGTCGTTAATAAACAGTGTAAAAAGTAGGGGTTTAAGATGGCTTCCTTGGGGCACCCCCGATATTTCGCGGACTAAACGCGAGGTAGCATCTTTAAAGAAAACACGTTGGGTTCGCCCTAATAAGAAGCTCGAAATCCACATAAGAAGATCAGTCGGGAATCAAAAAAGACTGAGTTTACTTATAAGAAGCGAACGGTTAACAGAGTCAAATGCTTTACTGAAGTAAGTGTGTATGACATCTGTTTATAAGCCATTCCGGAAGCCTTCCGTGATAAAAGATGTTAGCTCCAATAAGTTAGTAGTGGTGGAGCGGCGCTTCATGAAGCCATGCTGGCACGGAGTTATTATTGAACTACTGTAGTATGCATGGGTCATTATAGGAACCATCCACTGTAGCAATACAATATTGTGCTACAGTGTTGTTATATAAACATAATGCCCCTGCCAATTTTCCAGTTATATACGTATGCCTTTAAGCCTCACTCCTGGGAAGTGCATTGGTCAGCAAATTCCCATGAGTTGACAACGCTTACAAGTGAGCCATGCATACTTACACCCTTACGCTCGGGTCGCTACCAGCCTTATATACGAGCATAGAAATATATATGTATATGAATATAGCCGCGACTGATCGCTGCTTTTATAGGCAACGCAGCCGCGAGCAATAGAATATTAATACACTCTGGATTTGACTTTTAAAGAATAAAGAACGACATGGCTAAAAACCCAAAACATAATATCTGTATAAAGATTATATTTTGTACTTAAAGTTTACATGGCAACCGTGACACAGATCCTGCCAGGAGTCGACACAATAAAAAAAAAAAAAAAGAAAAAACAAAGTGACAAACAAACATAAATACAACATAAAAAAGTATAAATATATATAATAAAATATTTATATATATGGCACAACAAAAACAACATTATTCAACACAAAAATAAACACAATTACTTCTGAGAAAGGCCCAAAAATCATCACCGTGAATGAGTGAAAAAATAAGTTCGGAAGGCAATCCATCCCCTGTGCCACCGATGGATGACCAAGATTTCAACAAAGCTACTCCTGTCGAACAAAAAGACGCACCGACTCTAAGGAGGCTTTAAAACTGTGTCCAAGCGATGGACCACGCCCACTCACAATATCTGAGTATAGGGCTCGACAGCAGAAAACGACACTGAAGAAAAAGAAGCGCAGTGGAAAACGAGTTTAACTACTTAGGCAGAGAAGACTCATTAAGCATCTTATAAAAGCAGCAAGGACGGAGCAGAAGAAGAAAACACACGAGAAGAACCTGGACGTTATCGAAAAAACACTTCGCAATGGTGCGCAGTAACGCAACAAGTGCTCTACATATCCGTACCAATGCCTAAGTTGCCATTAATATTAAGGAATTCTACCCAAGCCGATGCGCGAAAGCGCTGCTTGAAAAATATTAACCACTGTTAGGCTGTATACTAAAACCATATAACTGATGTTGATTTATATAGAGCAAAATATTGTAAATCAGTTATATGTAAATTATGTTTTAAATATGTTTTTTTCTCTTTTCCTTCATTTTTATAAATAAACCCAACGCAATTGCGCACGGTAATTAAAGATTTTGACCTTCTCTTAATTTTTTAGAACAAGAATTTTAGAACAAACCCCAAATATGGGTTTAATAGAGACGAAAACTGTCGATTCCACGGCAAAAGTCATAAACAAAATAGAATCAGAAAAAGTATGGAAACGGTTACCCTATTGTTGATAATAATCGTCGTTGTAATGTTAGCGAATGTGTTTATCAAATTATACAAATTACATTATAAATGCTTGCGCAAAAGATTCCAAAGTCAAGCTAATAACTTGGATAAAATCTAAAAAAAAACAAGTAAGGAAAGCTAACTTCGGGCGGAGCCGAAGTTTATATACCCTTGCAGTTGAAGCGCAGTCCGCTAGGTGGCGCCACGCATCTTATATTATTAGATACATAGCGGATCGTATATAGTTGGCCGATCCTTATGAAATTTGGCATATCGAATTATTTTGCCAAAAGAGGAATCCATTGAAACTCCCATCCTTCTAACTTCAAAAACAACGAAGTTATAGCGAGTTCTGATCAATCAGTTATATGGCAGCTATAGGATATAGTCGGCGGATCCTTATGAAATTCGATAAATCAGATTGTTTTTCCCAAAATAGAATCTGTACCAAATCCCATCTTTCTAAATTAAAAAACACCAAAGTTATACCAATTTCGATCGTTCTATGACAGCTATAGGATATAGTCGGCCGATCCTTATGAAATTTTGTGCATAAGATATTTTGGTCGAATATAACATGTGTAGAAAGTCCCAACCCTCTAACTTAAAAAACACTAAAGTTATGGCATTTCCGATCAATCAGTTATATGGCAGCTATAGGATATAGTCGACCGATCCCGGCCGTTCCGACTTATGTACTACCTGCAAGGAAAATAAGGATGTGTGCAAAGTTTCAACTCGATAACTCGAAAACTGAGAGACTAGTTTGCGTAGAAACCGACAGACAGACGGACAGACGGACAGACGGACGGACATGCTTATATCGACTCGGGAGGTGATCCTGATCAAGAATATATATACTTTATATGGTCGGAGATGTCTCCTTCACTGCGTTGCACACTTTTGACCAAAATTATAATACCCTCTGCAAGGGTATAAAAATTTAAAAAAAAATACACATTGCAACATCAATTATGATCAAAGGTAACAAATATAAAAATATTCTCAATTTGAAACAAAACAATAAAGATGACCACCATAGAAGCCATTAGAAAGGTTTACGAAAGGGATGCTTATTTTAAAGAACATGTGCAACAAATAGTCCCATCGACTCCAATAAGCATAAATCAATTAGAATACCTTCTAATTGAAACATTTAATTTCGAAAATTCACCATTAATACATTGCTGAAAAACACAAAAAGCGATTGTATTAAGCACCATTCCAGGTGTCCAAATAAAATCAGTACTGGAAGAACATGAAACATTAGGCAAAACACTTGTTATGGTAGTATTCAGAAAATAATTCTCCGTATTAACAAAAATGCAATGGAATGAACTATACACCGAGTTGAATAAATTAAAACCGATTTTGACAAATCATATAAATCTTGAACTCAAAATCGTACAATTCAACAGAATACCATACACAAACACGCGGAAATATTAGTAGCCCGTTTCAATAAAGCGCGGATATTAATATATGACCAGAGAGATCGATTAGATAAAAATCGATGGTCACAAGTTTCAAAGTTCCTAACAAGATTGCGATCTAACCTAATAAATATAAAAGAAAGATATGACTTGGTTATTTCAGTGCCAAGTATCTTAAACACACCCTTAGCAGGAGAACCTGGGGACGAATTAGAAACTCGAGAACTACCAACCACAGACCAAGTAGAGTTGGAAGATTTAGACTCTGATAGATTAGAAATAGAAGAAAAAGACCTAAACAATGTAACTATACCCGCAGTTCTCTTGCAATCTGAATTATCAGACAAAGATGAAGAGGATATAGATTCCAACAACATAATAGACCAAAAACCAATTATAATGGCAGACGAAACAATTGCCCAACGGGTATACATAAAAGATATTTCGAACACCATCCCAGAGTTCAATGGCCAAAAACTAGGTTAGGTTAGGTTAGGGCGGTGATGCAAGGTGGACATAGAAGACCCCCTCGCTTCCACTTGAGCCGCTAGGGCTCCTTATGCTGCCGCTGGAGCAAGGGTTTCACCGAGATGCTACCCCCCCCCCTTCCTGTCTACCAGGGTGCATATATATGCCTAGACTACCTGTAGCTGCCCATGGTAGCCTGCTTTTTTAATGAAGGCAACCAGTCCGCGTGGAGAAATCTCTGAGAGGTCGTTAAGGTCCGATAGTTCTTCGGACCCGAAGTGTTTGAGTCTGCTGCGTCCGAGTGTCGGGCAGTAGCATAAGAGGTGCGTTACCGATTCTACCTCCTCTTCATCCCTGCAGCTCCTGCAGAAATCATTGTGGGGGACTGCAAGCTTGGCCGCGTGTTCGCCAGTGCCCAGTAATTGCCCCAATCGCTAGGCTGCATTCTGGTCTGGTGAGAGCAATAAGTCTCGCCGACCTTTTTTGAGAGCGTGTCGACCAGATCAGACGTGATGTTCTACAGGTCTGGAGATTACTCCATTTCCTATTGGACGCACTTTAGCCTGCAAGTAGCCAAGGGTATGCCTACAAGTTCTTTCTCCGGTAGGAGAGGGTTGGTAGTCCCTGCCCTAGCTAGTTCATCTGCAGCACAGTTTCCCTCGTGGTCCCTGTGACCGCGAAACCAAATGAGGTAGATGTCATGCTGTTCAGCCATCTCGTTGAGAGATCTGCAACAGTCATTGACTGTCCTGGAGTTGGATGAGAATCCGTCAAGTGCCTTGAGCGCTGCCTGACTATCTGAAAAGATACATATTGTACCCCGATTGCCCCTTAGAGCTGGGGATTCCAGTGCTTCCTTAATGGCTACTACCTCAGCCTGGAAAACACTACAGTGGTCGGGGAGTCTGAAGGACTCCTTTCTTGCTCCATAGATTTGCCTCTCGCAGTCTTATTGCGGCCAGAGTGGCTGTTTTTACCCCCATCAGTTCCACTGGTAGTAGGTCGAGGTTAGCGTCTAGGGCATCACTAGGCATAGTGCGTAGACTGCCTGTTATACGGGCGGGCCACCAGACCACAACACCATAGAATAAGATTGGTCTGATGATCGCTGTGTATAATCATCTGACCATCTTGGGGGACATACCCCATTTAAGGCCTACCGCCTTGCGGCAGGTATAGAGTGCTATTGCCGCTTTCTTAGTCCTATCAGCGGTGTTCAGCTTCCAGTCCAGTTTCCTGTCTAGTGTGATGCATAGGTACTTCGCACTATCACTAAGAACTAGTGTTTCTCCTAGGAGCTTCGGAAGTCTTAGGTTAGGTATTTTGTACTTCCTGGTAAACAGCACGAGCTATGTCTTGGACGGATTGACTCCCGGCCCGTTCCTTTGCGCCCAGGCCGACAGAACTTCGAGCTTCGCATTAGGTCGCATAGCGTCTGTGGGAATTTCCCTACGAAGGCAATAGCAACATCGTCCGCGTCCGCAATGATCTTACAGCCGCCACCCTCTAAAAAAACTAAATCTTCAAAGATTTATCACAGCCTTGAATTTGGTGAATTTAGCAAAAGGCACATTTGAACATATAGCGGTTTAAGTAATCAAATCAAAAATTGTATGATCAACCCTATCCAAAATAAAACCAAAATAAAACCACTATAAATGGAATAATTAAAAAACTCAAAGCAAAAATGTCAAAAACACTTCAAAAAGGTAAAACAGCTGAAAAGTTCACAACTGAAATCGAAAACTTGCGGAAGCTTCTTGAAGCATCGTATATCGATGAGGGGTTGCCTGCCGAACATGCTGATAAATTCAGCACAAAAGAGGCAATCAACACAATGACTAAAAATTGTAAAAATGGATGCCTTAAAACAGTACTAGAAGCAGGCAATTTTTCAACAATGAACGAAGCCATCGCTAAGTACATACAATGTAGTACCGATATGACAGGCAATCCAAGTACAATCCTATATAACCGAAGAGGACAACCCTACCACAATAACAACTTCAGAGGAAATTACCGCGGAAGAGGTTACGGAAGTGGTTATTATAACAATAATTACCACCAAAACAACGGTTATAACCAAAATAATGGGTATAACCCAAACTATAATAACCACACCAATAATTATAGAGGTCGTGGAAATTCTAGAAGTAACAACCGTGGTGGAAATAACGGCTACAATAACAGTAACACTGGTGGAAATACCAATTCCCAAGTTCGAACTGTTGAATCCCAGCCGGAAAACTAAAGACTTCCCTTAAGAAAAAGCCACAAAACTTACAACTGTACAAAATAAACCTCAGCCTCAATATTTATGTAACCATTAAAAATTACGTTACAAAAACATCTCTAACTCTGTTAATAGATACAGGCTCAGACATTAGCATTTTAAAAATAAATTCAGATCAATATAATGAAGTAGATTCAACAAAAACCATAACAATGTCTGGTATAGGAGAAGGTACGATTCAATCTCAAGGTTTAACTTTTGTAGAAATTCAAACAGGAAAATTCATAATTCCATTTCATTTTCATTTAGTAAACAATGACTTCCCAATACCATGTGATGGCATATTGGGAATGGATTTCATAAAAAGGTTCAATTGTCAACTAGATTTTTAAATAGATCAAGATTGGTTAATAGCAAGACCATAAGATTTCAAGACATAAATATTCCAATTACGCATTCAAATAATAATAACTTATTTATCCCAGCACGATCCGAAGTCGTGAGACAAATTAATATAATAACCACCCATAAAGAAGTCCTTATTAAAAATCAGTGTATAGATGAAGGCATCATTATAGCCAGCACTATAACTGATTCAAGCAACACATTTGTCCGAATATTAAATACGACCGATAAAAATAAAATTTAAACATTTCCAAAATAAAGTACGAACCATTGGAAAATTATCAAATTGTCCAAAGCAACGAAACTAAAACCAGAAAAGAAGATGTCCTTTCATAATTAACGAAAAATTTTCCTACAATGCACAATGGGTGAAAAATCCGATTTTGGTGCATAAACCTATTTTTTTTCCTAATTAATTTTTATGAATGACTCATACTAATCGAATCTAGATATCTTCATTTGAAAAAACCCGCTTTCAAAACATTTTCAAAACTATAATGATACAAAGTTAGCTGCTTGAGAGACCCTGCAATGTTGTTAAATTGGCGCGAAAAACTGGTAAACTTTGCGTGCTTGCTGCTTTGTTTGAAAAAAAAGTTTTAAAAATCTAAAAATGGAAATTCCTTGCGAAGGTAATTATTAATGCAAATTAGCTTAAACATTTGTTGTTATATGTCTTGTTGTCCAACTGTGAACTGTTTTATATGTGTATCTTTATAGATTTGAACTAACAATTGTGTTTGTGTTTTGTGGAGAATAACTTATTAATGGCACAGCCTTGCAAAAGAGTAAGAACGAGAAATTAACTACAAAAGTGTCCTTGTTGTCATACAATTAACCATTTTTGCTCCTTTTTGCTCCTTTTTGGTAAACTTTTTTTTTTGGTAAGCGTTTATCCAGGCACATATGTGTTTGGTCACGGGGCTCTTCTTGCAATTTGGGAAAGCAACAAACGCTCGCGAGAAGCCTTGGAGACTTGCATATTCGACAAATTGAATGACGATCATCAAATCGAAACAATAAACCAAAAAATATCAAATAAAATTACTAACATTAATTACATTAATAAACATTTGCAACGATGCTGCCGAAATTGACATATGAAGCTGCTGGTAAACGACTCAAAATAAAGCTGGCATCTGAACTTGCGATAGAAAATCAAAATTCAACCCCTTTGTTACTACACGCTGCTAACATTTCTGCAAAAATTTCTAAAAAAATCTGATAGAACTGGATTGCTGGCTCCGAGTCCAATTACTTCTGAAAAGGCATTCGCTTTTTTTTATGGAAAACTAGCAGTACCCTGCCACGTTTCGCTGTGGCATATTGTTGTTGCACGCATAAAAAATAAGTCAAACAAAAAAGAATAATTTTCAAATTAATTAAATTCTGTAATACTTGTGGGTATACAATATTCTTTGTTTCTCCTCCTTAATCATTCATTATTATTTCTGTATTTTAGTACATAGGTTGCTCTTCACTTAAGCACCTTGTGATACACGACATTTTTTGTTTTATTATCAGGCGCAAAAACAAACAACGCAGATGGTCTTCCGACCCGTGATCATGCCACGTATAATTGACCATGGGAAAAACATGAATGTTCTAGATTTAAACCACAAACTTTTAAGGATTGGCCTTGTGATTTGTTGATTGTCATGGCAAATGCAAGACGTATCGGAAATTGAAGTCTTTTAAATTCAAACGGCATATCGGTTGGGATCATCGGGATCCTCGGAATGAGAACTTCCTCACCTTTGAATTTTCCTATCATTATCGTAGCGTAAATTACATTGTTCATCAATTTACTAACCACCAAACGCGTACCGTTGCACAGTTTTGGTTGGTTTATGTTTCGAAGCATGATTACTACGGAGCCAACCTTTAGGAGTTGAGCCATACTATTGCGGCGCTGTTCACGTGCAATTTCTGGTTCTTCTTCAGTCCTTTCATATGCAATATTTTGTATTCTTCTTGCATTACGGCTTTGTCGGGAAAGATTCGACCGTCTTGGTCGCGGCATTATTAATTAAACTTCACTTCACTTCAATCCACTTGTTAATTATTTATTTAATAGAAATAGTTTTAATATTGATTTCAGCGCAACACAATCTTTTTGGTTCGTTGTTAAATTTGAGAGCCTGACTATGAATTTGACTTCGTTTGTAACTGACATTTTGACATTTGACATTTTCTTCTTAGCTGTCTGCCTAAATAAAAAAGTATGGGCCAGGGAGGAACGCTGTCGAACGGGACAAAAAGTATCCTATGTCCTTCTCCTGGCTCTAAGCTACCTCCCTACCAATTTTCACTCAAATCTGTTCTTCCGTTCTTGATTTATAAGTGGTGTAACATAAAACACGATGTTCTTTTATATGTATAGATGGGTTTACTAAGCAGCAATAAATAAATGTAAAACAACTTGTTTAAAACAACATGGTTAACAACATGGCTGCGACATTTACCCCTCTTATTCGAAAATAGCCGAGGAGAAATTAAAATGTAGACCTGCTGGAATAGAGTGCACCGAAAATGAAGCAAAAGTTTCCATGCAAAACTTATTGAACCATACCGCTTCAAGAATATTACTTATGCAAAAGGAAGTTTGTGAAATACTTTCAGATGTTACTCAGTGTACTCTTATTTTTAGTTTGGGTCTACTACTATGGGTCTACTGGTCACAGTTTATACAAACAAAAATTAAGCATCGCAGAGTCTCAATCTTTAGATGATTCTCTATTTGTTACATCAATTATTCCCATAAAAATGATAGATCAAAAACAAAGAGTCATTTGGTTAAATAAATCGCCTCAGTCAGATATGGGGCTTCATGTGGACAAGCCGAGACAAAATGGCAGTGGCAATACAAATGACGGAAATACGGCGAGGCGGGCATTCTCCAACTCAAAATTATTGTCCTCTATATTAGGAATAGATCACAATTTGATTCAGCGCCTACATGTAATTTTGATAGCCATAAATTGTCATTACCCTATAAATTCAGAAAAGTTCAAATTATTCTGTTTTGAAACTTTTACTATATATAGGAGCAATTATTTTTGGTACCCCATGTCGCCAACAGTACACAAAATTTTAGTACATGGATACATTATCATTGAAAAATCAATTGTTCCTGTTGGCTCCTTAGCAGAAAGTGCATCAGAAGCAAGACACAAGCTTTTCAAGGCTGACCGGAAAAATCATGCCAGAAAATGTAGCCGGATTGACAATATGTCAGATGTCTTTCACAGAGCTATGGATTCGTCTGATCCTTTACTGTCTAGTTCTTGGTTCACAAAAACCAACAGGATGCCTCTGCCAGCAGAGGTTGTCGATCTTTTGGATTCGCCAATCATATCCCCAGGTGTTGGCCACAAAAACGGAAGTACATCCCAAAACTCGTGCGCAGAAGACACAGATGAAGAAAACGGCAACGATGATGTAAGTGACACTTTTGAAATCGAATTAGAGGAAGAGGTACCAGACGATATTGAAAACTAAAACACAAGGAAAAGAGTAAGTTAAAATTTTAAAGTTATTAAAAAAATGTTATCCAATTTTTTTTCAGTGTTCGTAAAATTTAACAATAGATTCTAAATACGTAACAGATTTTAATTTTATTTTTCTACTAGCAGTACCCTGCCACGTTTCGCTGTGGCATATTGTTGTTGCACGCATAAAAAATAAGTCAAACAAAAAAGAATAATTTTCAAATTAATTAAATTCTGTAATACTTGTGGGTATACAATATTCTTTGTTTCTCCTCCTTAATCATTCATTATTATTTCTGTATTTTAGTACATAGGTTGCTCTTCACTTAAGCACCTTGTGATACACGACATTTTTTGTTTTATTATCAGGCGCAAAAACAAACAACGCAGATGGTCTTCCGACCCGTGAACATGCCACGTATAATTGACCATGGGAAAAACATGAATGTTCTAGATTTAAACCACAAACTTTTAAAGATTGGCCTTGTGATTTGTTGATTGTCTTGGCAAATGCAAGACGTATCGGAAATTGAAGTCTTTTAAATTCAAACGGCATATCGGTTGGGATCATCGGGATCCTCGGAATGAGAACTTCCTCACCTTTGAATTTTCCTATCATTATCGTAGCGTAAATTACATTGTTCATCAATTTACTAACCACCAAACGCGTACCGTTGCACAGTTTTGGTTGGTTTATGTTTCGAAGCATGATTACTACGGAGCCAACCTTTAGGCGTAAATTGTGCGGTGGTAAGCCAGGCACGTCCAAAGAGTTTAAAAATTCAATTGGATAGTTGGTGGCTTCATCTTCATTTGTGACGCAGTCAATAGATTTGAATGAATGCATTGTTCCAATGATCTTATTTTGAATTATGTAGTTCAGGTCATCTACATCTTTATTCTTAGCCGCTAAAATTGCTCGCTCACTCAACCATTCATTATTTTTGTAGTTAGAAATAATATTTGGAAATACATTGTTGATAAGTTCGTCTTTTGATGAGACAAAATTACAGAAATTATTTGGAAATGATATTAAACCGCTCGATTCTATCTACAAAATAAAAACCAGATTTTTTAACTACATTCTATGTAAGTACAAAAATAAATACCTTAAATGTCGGATTAAAACCTCCTTCTTCCATAATGTCTGCCCCAAATGACGTCATTTGGAAACAACTATTGTATTTTCGAGTATTTGCAAGAAAGTGGCGTGATTCTTGTGTTTCGCCGCAAAGCAATGAATACAATGGCTCTTGTGGCGGAGTCAACACTGGCAATTTCACTTTACCATTAACGCAGCATAATCCAGGCGTTTCTCCGGAAAACTTTAATGCACCACAATACTCGCAAACAACGTCCATTTGCCCAATGCAAACGCTAGGATGCAAGCTGTAATCATTGCTGCAATCGTATCGAAACGCAGCTCGATTCAAATCAGCTAAATATCTGCGTCGCAAATTGAAATCTATTTGAGAAGCACGAAGTCGAGCCATACTATTGCGGCGCTGTTCACGTGCAATTTCTCGTTCTTCTTCAGTCCTTTCATATGCAATATTTTGTATTCTTCTTGCATTACGGCTTTGTCGGGAAAGATTCGACCGTCTTGGTCGCGGCATTATTAATTAAACTTCACTTCACTTCAATCCACTTGTTAATTATTTATTTAATAGAAATAGTTTTAATATTGATTTCAGCGCAACACAATCTTTTTGGTTCGTTGTTAAATTTGAGAGCCTGACTATGAATTTGACTTCGTTTGTAACTGACATTTTGACATTTGACATTTTCTTCTTAGCTGTCTGCCTAAATAAAAAAGTATGGGCCAGGGAGGAACGCTGTCGAACGGGACAAAAAGTATCCTATGTCCTTCTCCTGGCTCTAAGCTACCTCCCTACCAATTTTCACTCAAATCTGTTCTTCCGTTCTTGATTTATAAGTGGTGTAACATAAAACACGATGTTCTTTTATATATATAAGATAATGTAATACCAAATGTGATTCAAATTATAATTTGTAATAATTTCTTATATAAAAGTGCATTTTTAACCACTGAGCGGTACGCAAATTAAAAAAAAAAAAAACCAAAATTTTGTTTTAGTTAAAATAATACAACAAAAAAAGTTTTAAGTCAATATCTTATAAACTAGAGTTTATGAACCAAAAACGGGATTTTTGCCCACAGCGCTCTGGAGCTAAGGGCAAGGGTTCTGCTAATCAAATCCCCGTACGTTGACGTGACAGCTGGTTCCAAGTACGCCAACTCTTTTCCAGCACTGCAGCGTGTGTTCGCTTATGTGCAAGTTCTCACAGCGAGTCCGTCACAAGGGTGTCACTGCTAGCGACATCAAGGCTGGAACCCACCTACTATTGCGTCTGGTGCAGCGTGGGTATTTTTGGGATGACATAAATGCGCTTCAGAATGGAAAGGAAATTTCGTCAGCCAGCATACTTGCCACATCCTCTCCTTTTTTAGATAAGTTTGGCCTGTTGCGTGTGGAGGGTCGTTTAAGAAATTCTACATTGGATTTTGATAGTCGGCATTCAATTATATTGCCTAGATGCCATCCAGTTACTTGGGCTAAAATTGTTGATTTCCATGAGCGTAATCTACACACGGGGCCAGGTTTTCGGAGTGACTGGTGTGGATTTTTGCGGCCCATTTTACTATAAGCCAGAAGTTTGCAATAGAGCTCCCGTAAAATGTTAGGTGAGTGTTTTCATTTGCTTTGCTACTAAAGCCGTGCACTTAGAGCTTGTAAAGGATCTATCCACATCTGCGTTTTTACATGCTTTAAAACGGTTTATATGCCGAAAGCCTCAGCACATTTGGTCTGACAATGCGACCAATTTTGTTGGAGCTAAGAACGAGCTAAAGGAGCTGCTCCAACCTCCTCTTCATAAGCGATGAGCATCATCGCGCGCTTCTGGAGTTTTGCGCGATTGAGTCCATCGAGTGGCATTTTATTCCTCCTCTGTCAAAACCGCCAAGCATCATTTTTACCGGGCCGTTGGATCCTCAGTTCTTGGATTTGTCGAGCTGCGAACTCTGCTCTGTCACATTGGTGCTGTCATAAACTCACGGCCTTTATTGTCTCTTTCAGAGGATCCTGCAGACCTTGATGTCCTAACGCCATCCCATTTTTTAACTGGTGGCCCGTCAGTCAGTGTATAATTAGATGTAGATAATAAGTAGAATGTTATGAAGTCTAGTATAAGTTAGTTTAGGGCGGAGCGGGAGCGCAAGTGAAGCTCTCACTTGCGCTCTCCCATGAATTCGCCCCGCTTCGCCGCACTAGATAAGCTAGGCTTAAGGTTTGTTAATATGAAATATAACCGAATTTCTAACGTCGAAGAGTGCACGCATTTTCGTTTTTTTCGCAATATAATTATTTCTACAGCCACCAATTTTTTCCTTTCGTTTTTCGCGACGAGATAAAATAATCTCGATAAACATTTTGGCGCCCCCGGGTGGACTGTAGTATAATTAATTAAATAAAAAAGCAACAAAAAATAGTGACAGTGACACATACATATATATACAATATAATATATAACATATATACATATATTCAAAAAAAAAATAAGAGTTGCTCGCGACGGTTGTGCCAGTGAATTGAAAATACAAATTAAAGAATTCTCCGCGTCGCGAAACAAACTTCTACATAGCTGCTACTGGAAGGATTCGTCGTCCCCATGCACTGCACCTGCATCAATTGTGAAAGGAAAGTGGCCGCAGGATTAAAGGATCCGAAAGCAGAAACCCAGGTATTTGTGCAAAAAATTGAAAGTTGAGATAAGACAAATTAAAATCCGTCTTGTGCTGGAATATTGCACCCTCCTTTCAATTCTTGGCGCATACGTACGTAGAAAAAATAGTAGAGCAAAAAATAAATAACAACATATATACAAATTCTAAAATTTTAATTATAAATATATGTGCTAACCTAAATGTACTGCCTGTGGATAAAATAAAAAAGAGAATATTTATATTATTTGCAATCACTGTCGCCCCCTACCCCTCGTTCTCGAATTTACAAATCTTCCAAATAAATACTAAAGTGCAGCCGAAAATTATTTTAATTATTTCAGATAAAATAAAGGTGCATATATATTTGGTTTACATACATACAAATAGATGCAGCGATAATATTCTCGTTTTCGTTTCCCACCGTTATCCGCTGCTGTATGTATGTATGTATATGCACTTTTTGGCGCGTATAGTTTACCGGTCTGCCAAGTGACGCGCTCCCCTACAATTTGGTCGAGCATATTGGTTTCGGTGTCATTGGCGACCAACTATTTTTTTGGATACTCTGTGCCTCGACTATCAATAATTCGTTATCAATTAATTAATCAATTTAGATTTGGTTAAATTTAATAAATTATTTATTATATTTAAATAAGATTAATTAATTATTTTCGTTTTCGCATTTTCTTGTTGTTGAATTAAATTCAATAAATTTTTAAATAAATTTTAGAAAAATTTAATAAATTTTTAATATTAATATTTTAAAATTAATAAAAAATTTTAAATAAATTATTAAATCTTAAATTTGCATTGTTTTCGTTTTTGTATTGAAAAAACAAAATTTTTTTAAAATGGAAAGTACTAAACAAAAACTTAATTCCACGACTCTTATTGACTTAAAAAAAAGATTAAATGTCAAAGTTAAAAGCATTCGCCGGTTGGAGGAACGTTTGGAAGATGGATCACTTCCTCTAAACAAAACCGAGCTAGAATGCAGGCTTCAGGTTTTAGATGAGGCAATTTCTAAAGCAAATGAGTTGCAAGACCAGATCGAGCAAATAGATGAAATGGATGATTTCGGAGCCGAGTTGGAAGAATTAGGAATAACTACGAAGGCAAGGATTATGTCCTTATGTAATGCCTTGAATTCAGCTGAAGACTCCCGTTCAGCTACTGCAATTTCTGCAGCCCCAACTCGAGCTCGACTTCCTAGTTTGGCATTGCCAAAATTCAGTGGAAATTATTCGGATTTCAAAAATTTCATAAGTCTTTTCGAGACATTAGTTGACAAAGATGTGAACATTCCAGTTATCGAGAAATTTAATCATTTAATTTCTTGCCTCTCTGGTGAAGCCTTAGGAACTGTCAAGGCATTCCAGGTCACCGAGAGTAATTACGCCAAAGCTATCGCTAGTTTAAAAAGAGTTTATGATAACGAATGTCTCATCTTTGCGAACCAAATACGTCAACTGTTCAGCCTTCCGAAAATTTCCCAGCCGTCTGCGTCGTCGTTGAGGGGTCTCATCGACACTGTATCATCCATTTATGGATCACTATTATCCATAGGAGATGATACTAAAATTGCAAACTCAATGATTATTCATTTAGTTTTGAGTAGAGTGGATCCAGTGACCAAGCAAAAATGGGAAGAGTCACTGGATTATGAGGAATTGCCGCTGTGGTCCGATTTCGAAAAGATACTAAATCGTAGATACCAGCATCTGTCAGCTGAAGAGACTGGCAAACCAAAACAAGAAAGAACTGGGTTCGGCAAGCAACTAAATAGAACTTCGTTGGCTTGTTCTTCTACCAACGTCAAACCAGCTTGCAGTTATTGTAACGCGAACAACCATGTTTTGGCCCAGTGTAGTCCGTTCCCTCGCCTTGCTGTAATGCAAAGGTTTGAGTTTGTTAAGTCAGCCTCCCTATGTTTGAATTGTCTGCGAAAAGGACACACGGTAGCGAATTGTAAAGCGACCAGGTGCCAAATCTGTTCAAGATCGCACCATAAACTTCTGCACCGATTTACAGTGACCGAAAATAGCTTAGCATTACCACCACCCACACAAAATCCTCCTCCAGAGTTAACGAATGATGGCCCTTCTACTTCACATGCTTTGCATGCGTCGTCTGTAGAAAGGGTTTTGTTAGCAACGTCGATCGTAAGCGTTCGCACAAAAAATGGTGAGCACATCTTGGCCCGAGCATTACTTGACTCAGGGTCACAAATGAATTTTATTACAGAAGATCTTGCTCAACGCTTACAGATCCGTAGGGAGGAATCGTGCATCAACTTGCTTGGAATTGGTCAAACTAATTCACAAGTTAAGAAAAAGATACACACCGTGGTGAAGTCGAGAGTCAATGGTAGCGAGTTTCCGTTCGACTTTTGGGTTTTGAAAACCATTTCAGGCTATCACCCTGATCAGTCAGTGAACGTAAAAGATTGGACCCTACCAAAGAACTTGCCGTTAGCAGACCCATATTTCTACAAACCTCAGCGGATAGATATGCTAATTGGAGCTGAGTCATTTTTCGAATTGTTGTCCGTTGGCCAAATAAAACAAGGTCCGAACCATCCCATCCTTCAAAAAACTCTCCTTGGGTGGATAGTGTCGGGAAAATATCTGGCAAATTCCTCAACTCCTCCACAGCCAGTCTCTAGTCTGAATTGCCAAGAGGAAGTATTAGAGTCAATAGACAAAAACTTGAAAAAATTCTGGTCGTTGGAAGAAGTTCCTTCTTCTAAAAAGATGTTGTCGCCAGAACAAGAGCTATGTGAGGAACATTATCGGAAGACTACAAGAATACTGCCTTCAGGTCGATTTGAAGTTAAACTTCCATTTAAGTCGGATCCAAGCGTTTTGGGCAATTCATTCGAGATAGCCAAACGCCGATTCCTGTCGCTCGAGAGAAGATTATCTCGAGATCCGAACTTAAAGAAAATGTATTTGGAATTTATGGAAGAATACGAATCCCTAGGCCATATGTCCCCTGCAAGCACTGACGTTCGTGCTTCTCCACACTACGTCATACCCCACCAGTGTGTCTTGCGGCCGCAAAGTACAACGACCAAACTTAGAGTCGTTTTCGATGCGTCCTGCAAGACATCCACACAAAAGTGTTTAAATGAGTTGTTGATGGTGGGTCCAACAATTCAGGAAGAGCTTTACTCAACTCTTCTTAGATTTCGGCTAAACAAATTCGCTCTGGTAGCCGACATAAAAAAGATGTATCGTCAAGTGATGGTAAATGAAGCAGATCGACGATACCAGTTGATAGTGTGGAGAAAAGACCCGTCTGAGTCCTTGAAATTGTGCAAGCTCAACACCGTTACGTATGGCACTGCACCAGCCCCATTCCTGGCCATAAGGTGTTTGAAGAGGTTGAGTGAATCCGCGAAAAATACATTCCCTCGAGCTGCTAAAGTTATTGGGTCTGACTTTTACGTCGACGACATGTTAACGGGTGCTGGTTGCGTGGAGGAGCTAAAGACAATTAAGTCTGAAGTAACTCAGGTTCTTCAAAACGCTGGGTTTGAATTGAGCAAGTGGTTTTCAAACTCGCCTGAAGTTACTGCATCCGAGAGCACGGTTAAGCCAATAACACTTTCGGACTCAGAGCTGACAAAAACATTAGGAATCGTTTGGGTTCCTAAAGATGATGTATTTAAATTCGAAATTGATATGTCAGTCATGGGTCAAAGGGCGACTAAGCGGAATATTCTTTCGGTGACGTCAAAACTTTTCGACCCTCTTGGCTTATTAAGCCCGATCCTTATTAAAGGAAAGATCCTGTTACAGGAACTTTGGCTCAATAAGCTAGATTGGGATGAGTCCATTCCACTGCACTTGGAAACCGCATGGAACAAGATTCAGCTTGCCTTGTCACAGTTAGAAGAGATCTCAATACCGAGATTTGTGATGAGTGAGCCAATGTCACCAATTGAAATTCATGCCTTTTCTGACGCATCGATGAGAGCCTATGGAGCCTGCGTCTATATCCGTTGCAAATCTGCAGAAGGTAGTAAAGTCTCATTGTTGACAGCAAAGTCGAAAGTAGCGCCGCTCAAGACAAAGACGCTCCCCCGTCTTGAGTTATGTGCCGCTCACCTTCTCGCGGACCTCTGTCGCAAAATAAAACCTCTTATCAAAGCACCGATCGAACGAAGTGTATATTGGTCAGATTCGGAAGTTTGTCTTCATTGGATTCGTTCCCATCCATCGTCGTTGTCAACGTTCGTATCAAATAGAGTTGCTGAGATTCAAGAGTGGTCAGAGGATAGCACGTGGCGGCATGTACCAACTAAACAGAACCCGGCAGATATTGTGTCAAGAGGTGGAGACGTAAAGGAAACGATAGAATCAATTTGGTTCACAGGTCCATCGTTTTTAACGGAGCCGGAAGATAAGTGGCCAACGAGCCACTCCGTCACCAGAGATTTTGCAGATGGAAGCAAAGAAGAGTGCGGTCGGACTGACTGCAATGGTCTCTACCTCATATTTGTTGGAAGTGATAGAAGGATTTTCCTCTCACTTAAAACTGCTGCGAGTGTTCGTTTACATGGTCCGCTTTATAAAGAAATGTAAAAAATGAGTAGTTCCTTCTGATAATGTACCTTCCCCTGTCGAATATCGAGACGCGTTTAATAAAATTGTCCAGATAGTCCAAGAGCACGAGTATCAAGAGGAAATTAAAAATGTTAGAAAAAATCTTGTTGTTAGCCCAAGCCTACAGATGCTAAGTCCGTTTGTTCATGAAACCTCTCAGGCTGGGCTTACCTTTTCGTTGTTGCGGGTCGGGGGGCGACTAGCGAATGCTCCTATTTCGTACGATGCCAAGTTTCCAGTATTGTTAACGAAGCGCTCTCAATTTGTTCAGAGCTACGTCCGATACTTGCACGAGTCGAATTTTCATGTGGGTCCACGAGCACTAGTGAGTCTCTTGCGACAGCGCGTTTGGATAGTAAACGCGCAGGAAGTCTGCAGTCAGATAGTGCGGTCATGCATACGATGTTTTAAATGCAAGCCTCATCTGATGACTCAAATCATGGGAGATTTACCCCTAGATCGAGTTCGTGCTCTCCGCCCATTTTCCATATGTGGCGTGGATTTCTGTGGCCCTATTGAGACGACCTTGAAAATTCGTGGTAGGCCACCATACAAGTCCTACATTGCCCTGTTTGTTTGTTTTTCGTCTAAAGCAGTACATTTAGAAGTAGTTTCCGATCTGTCAACTGATTCCTTTCTATTGGCTTTTCAAAGGTTCGTTGGGCGCCGAGGATGTCCGCAGACCGTGCACTGCGACAACGCGACGAACTTCGTCGGAGCGAGTCGCCACTTCGCGGCACTGCGGCACCAGATCGAGAGCGAAGCGGACGAGCTGCGGCAATACGCATCAAAAAAAGGATGCGTATTTGCGTTCATACCGCCGCGGGCTCCGCACATGGGCAGACTATGGGAGGCAGGTGTGAAGTCTGCAAAGAACCTACTCCTACGAGCGGTGGGCAGCGCGAAGTTGACCGCAGAGGAGCTGCAGACCGTCCTCGTTGGAGTCGAGGCCGTCCTGAACTCGAGGCCCCTGGGCGCCCTCAGTCAGGACCCAAGCGACGGCGAGGCGCTGACTCCCGGGCACCTGTTGACAGGCGGGCCGCTCATCGCCCCACCAGCACCGCGGACCCCGGACCAGCAGGGTCTAACGTGCTTGCGGCGATGGCGGCTTGTCTCGTCAATCAAGCAAATGTTTTGGCAGCGTTGGTCCCGGGAGTACGTCTTGGGCCTACAGGCGCGGTCGCAGTGGCAGCGGGAGCAGGAGGACGCCAGGAAGGGCGATCTGGTCCTGGTCGCCGAGGACGACCAGCCGCCCCAGCAGTGGATCACCGCCAGGGTCGTCGAGACTCACGCCGGCGCGGACGGAAGGGTCAGGGTCGCCGACGTCAGGACGAGTAGAGGAGCATTATTTCGGAGAGCAGTCCATAAGCTGGCAAGGCTGCCAATAGTTGAAGCCTAAGGAAGGCCTTCAACGGGGCCGGTGTATAACTAGATGTAGATAATAAGTAGAATGTTATGAAGTCTAGTATAAGTTAGTTTAGGGCGGAGCGGGAGCGCAAGTGAAGCTCTCACTTGCGCTCTCCCATGAATTCGCCCCGCTTCGCCGCACTAGATAAGCTAGGCTTAAGGTTTGTTAATATGAAATATAACCGAATTTATAACGTCGAAGAGTGCACGCATTTTGTTTTCGGTCGTTTTTTTCGCAATTTAATTATTTCTACAGCCACCAATTTTTTCCTTTCGTTTTTCGCGACGAGATAAAATAATCTCGATAAACAGTCAGTTTTATCGAGCCTGATTTCACAAAGCTGAATTTCAACCGTATGGACAGCTGGCAGCGATGGAAGGAGGAGTGTTTAAGCCTTCTTCAGCAGCGCTCCAAATGGCGTGCGTCCGGCCCTGCCTTGGCTATTAACGATTTGGTGCTAGTCAAGTACGAGAGCCTACCCCCCATGAAGTGGCCGTAGGCTAGAATTCTGGATCTAGTCTGTGGGAAGTGTGTCGGGTAAGGCAGCAGCATAAATTAGCATATATATAAATGTAATAATTATAGTTAAGCATATAATCATTTTCTCATCGCTTTGTTAGTCGCCTTAAGCCGACTCTTCTCGGCTACTCGGCTTTATTTTATCTTTGTTATTAAGTTAACGAGCTTTCGCCCGTCCTAAGCTAAAAGGCGGCCTCACTTGTACTCTTTACCTCAGTCACACATTCTAAATCGGAGCTTTCTGTCACTCCATTTCATATGCAAATAAATAAACATTTTTAACGTTGTGAAACAAATAATTACCTTTTTATATATGCCAATTTATGCCGTAGCTGCTGCCTGACCCAACACTTATTTTAACGTGCAATCGCTGAACATCCAATTATTCCCCTTGAGATCTTCAGAAATATTTTTATTTTACAATAACTACGTGCCATGTCTTTCGGTTTTCAGCAGATACGATTCTGTCATCACATTTTGATTATCTGGTATATATATTATCTAGCAATCGCCCTAGGAGTCAGATACCTGGCCGATCTACCTCTTTTTCTTTTTTTTTTTATATTTCCAAAGCAATCAAAACATTTGTTATTTTATTTAGTTTCCTTATTTTTTGTTTATTTTTTCTCCAAGTTGGTCCTTAACTGATCGCAAAAAGAACGATGGTTGGGACCCTCCTTATTTTAAAATACTACTTTAAAAACTTTAAATAGCTAATGCCTGTAAAGTTATCACTTCAAAACTTTATGGGCCCCCTTTTAATGACTCATCACGTGATCAACTCCCACTTTAACTTTATTCCAATAAAACAGATCCATGACAAAACAAAAGGTGGAGTAAGGCGGAGTAAGGTGGAGTAAGCCATAAAGGAGTAACGGGTGGTAAACTTTTTTTTACTATGTTTTTTTTTTATTAATTCAATATGTTAAATCCAATCTTTTGTTGATTCATTTCAAATGGGACCTTCTTCAAATACCCCCATATAACGTCACTTATTAAATAAAAATTAAAATATATATTCAAAACAGGTTGTTGGGCTAAGCAGCCACCAGATAGGCTAATTAGAATATTGGTAATTTGTTTATCTGCAGCGGCATTTAATCTTCTCTTTTGTCTCCCAGATTCGCATGCACTTTGTTGTCATTTTGTAGCGCATGCGCTTTTGGGAGCTTTGGAAGAGCTTCTGCGCCACAACGGTTCTTCTTCTTGTTGTATATTGGAAGTTGTTATTGACGGGCCGCTATTTGTTTTATTGTGCGGAATTAGCTCAATAAATTGAATATTAAAATTGAACCTTGTCTTGTAAATTCGGCCGCTATCAAAACGCTGATAGCTCAACATTGGTGACCCCGACGTGATCGCGCCCGAAGTTCAATCAGTTAAATTGCCCAAGGAACTGAAAAAACTGCGGTACGAAAAACACAAAAACAAAAAAAAAAAACATCTCTTGGTTTTCGATTTGCATCACTCGCGCTGGAGATTTGCGGGATGGAGTGTGTGGATGTGGAACTTTTGGATCTGCTGCCGCAAGCCGGGAAAGGATGCTGAGGAGAAGAGCAGAGGTGATCTGCCAGGAGATGGAGGCGCTGCATCATAAGGTGAAGGCTGCAGCGCGGAATGAGGATGGCACCATTATGGCGCTGGAGTCAGTGGAGAAGCGTTTGCGTGAGCGGTTCACCGCGCTTCAAGAAGAGTTGGAGGAGCTTAACTTCAGCGAAATCGGGAGTGAGCTTTATTGGAGATTCTCGCAGCTGGCGACTGATGTGCAGGTGGACATTCAGGTGGAGGTTGCCAAGCACTCCATGAGAATCGCTGCCCACTCCACACTTCTCGACGGTGCCGGTGCCTTACCCATGCCATACAAGCCAGCCCCATCCTTACCACCGTTGCCGATGCCAACATTTAGCGGCGGCCCTTTTTAAGACGACGATTGACAGCCATCCTCACCTAACAAAAATGGAAAAGCTCCGGTGGCTCATTTCATGCCTGCGCGAGTCAGCTTTGGAGACGGTGAGAGCACTGGAAATAACTAACGCGAACTACGATGTGGCTCTTGACCTATTGCGCAATCGGTTTAGTAATCGGCGATTAATTTTCCAGTCTCACATCAACGAGATCCTGCAGCTTCGTGTGGTCGAGCCAGGTTCTGTTGCTACGTTGCGAGAACTATCGGATCGGTTCAATGGGCATATGCGGGCTCTCATGAGTTCCGGATCAGCTGCCGAGATCCAAGGATGCTTGCTCATCCAGATTGTCCTTCAGAAGTTGGATCCTGCCACAAAACCTAAGTGGGAAGACACCCTCGCCGGAAACAACGACAGCCTTCCGTCTTGGCACGATTCTTGGAGCAAAGGTGCCGGACTCTTGAATGCGTCGACTTTTCTTTGGCTGCGAATCCACCAGCTAACCAAGTGGGCCGAGGGAGATCTTCGAATATCGAATACCGATCGTCGTGCATGGTTATTAAAGCCCGTCCAGCTCTATGCGCCCTGTGTGGTGTTTTGGCCCACGCGCCTCCTACATGTCCTAGCTTCATTGCCTTGCCACTTAGTCAACGGTACGATGAAGTGCGACGGCTGACCCGCTGCTTTGTATGTTTGGACGATGGTCACTTTGCACGCGGATGTTCAGCTGCCCGTTGCCCAAAGTGCAATCGCCGACATCATGCTTTGTTGCACCATTGCGGGCAGCTGCCCAGCTCTAACAATTCCCCACCACTACGAGGCTTGGTTTCCGCCGCTGGTGTTGCCATTGCTACCCTACCTTCTGAAGTGCTTCTGCCAACCGCTAATATCCTCATCCGTGGTCATTCAGGTGCCTTCCTGCCTTGCAGAGTGTTATTGGACTCTGGTTCATAAGTTCACCTTATCTCATCGCGGCTGGCAAGTCAACTTTAGCTTCGTCGCACCAAAAGCTGTGTAACGGTCGCCGGTCTCGGCAGCACTGAGGTTGCTACGGATGGATCCTCCGTTAATGTGTGTGTGAAATCTCGACTAACCACATATTGTGCGAACCTAGAGGCGGTTATAGTGTCTCATATTGTGGTCTATCAGCCCAGCCTTAAAATTGATGTTTCGAAATGGAAGATTCCTCACGGCATAGCGCTGGCTGATCCCAACTTCCGCAGACCGCAGGGTGTGGACCTGCTAATTGGAGCCAGCCTGTCCTTCAACCTATTGTCAGTTGGCCAAATCCAATTATGTCACTGCCTCCCAGTTGCCCAAAATTCACTATTTGGATGGGTGCTTTCTGGACGCATTGGACTATCTCGGGAGGTTGGATTGCCCTATGCAGAAGGACAAGAGGAGAAGAATCAACGTTCCGGACCCCCTGCACTTGTTAGGAGAACTCGATTCCCGCATTGGTCTATTGGGGGGAGCAACGCATGGTCAAGGGTTTGGAAGAAGTTGGTGTGCCTTTTTCGCCCTGAGAGTTCTTAATCTTAAAAGATGTGTCTGCTGCCCTTCCATAATTGTTATTGAAGGCCCACCCTTCAATAGGGTGGAGGATGTTGGACTAAGCAGCCACCAGATAGGCTAATTAGAATATTGGTAATTTGTTTATCTGCAGCGGCATTTAATCTTCTCTTTTGTCTCCCAGATTCGCATGCACTTTGTTGTCATTTTTGTAGCGCATGCGCTTTTGGGAGCTTTGGAAGAGCTTCTGCGCCAAAACGGTTCTTCTTCTTGTTGTATTTTGGAAGTTGTTATTGACGGGCCGCTATTTGTTTTATTGTACGGAATAAGCTCAATAAATTGAATATTAAAATTGAACCTCGTCTTGTAAATTCGGCCGCTATCAAAACGCTGATAGCTCAACACAGGTTATAACCATAATGTGTGATTGTTACCCGCAGGTTCTGTGGGAAAACAAAAATCCTGAACGCCGAGTCCGGCCCTAGTCCGGCCCGTTGCAAGATGGTGTTTTGGGATGGGAAGTGGGTAGGTGCAGTAGTAGGTGCTACTTTTTAGAGGCCGCAACCCAAGCGCATACGGTGCAGATACTCGCTAGATGTCCGGGGCTATTTATTTGAGAGGAGGAACCCTGAGGAGGGTCCTTCTATGGAATCTTCGGTTTATTACAAGACAAAACCCTTGCCTTCATAGTTATTGCAATTGCAACAACGAAAAGGTAGGCCCAGGCTCAGAGATTTTGTAGACTTGGGTTAACAACCAGACTTTTTCGGAGCTTTTAAATTTATTTTTGACTTTTGTACTCTTGAACTATCAACAATTTGCATTACACAATTTTGATTATCGACAGAATTACATTCGACAGATAAAGGTAAGCTATACGAATTTACTACACGAACAATCGTGGGCTGCTATCCTCACACAAGTAAGGTGGAAAAGCTGCAGAGGTTGCTATCTTGTCTAAGCGACTCAGCCTTAGAAGCAGTTCGTTCCTTGGAAATCTCTGAAGAGAATTATGTCATACATCATTGTCCATGTGCTCCAAGGATTGTACCCAGCTACCCAGGCCAAGTGGGAGGAACATATTTTTGCACTTTCAACATATTTTGTGTGCCCCTGTGTGCTTGTGTGCTATGAAAATATCCGTCTGCTTCAACGTATATGATTATTTTACAAGCCTTATAAATTTAAGGAACAGTATGAGTAGACTTTTAAATAAACATAGAGTATCCTGCTGTAAAGTTAGTTATTCAAGAGTAGCTCGGTCCCATTTCACCGTGCATATCGCTGAATGTTATTGGAGTTATATTCGCCGCTGCCGGATTCAGTTTACTCAGGATACGAACCAGTTTTATAACTTTGTAAACACTAAGCGTAAACATGCAATATATTTTCGCCCTCTGCTTACGTTTGAGAACTCTTATACGAACACTGATCAGGCAATGGGCGATCTCTCTGGACAGTTTTTTCAAACTACGTGTTCACCGAGCAGCAGTTCAGCCCAGTCTTACACTTATAATATCCAATCAGCCAACCTTAAATTTTCCCATCTTTCGATCAAAGTGGTGTGTTTTTTTTTTTTTTTTGCGCGGTTCCCACTGCATACGTACAGCCCACCTCCCTTCCAACCGACCGAGGGACGTACGGCTCGAATCGCGGGAATAGATCCGAGATAGTTAGGCGAAAAGTAGGAAAAAGATATCACGAGGAAGAGTGTTGCACAGATAATACGGTTAATATAAGCGATTTAGTAGAGCAAGGTGTCACGATGTGGTAGAGACCATAGTAGTCCGAACATAATACCCTGAACGAATCCAGTTGGGCATATGTCGAACTACAATGGCTGAGGAGTAGAGGACGAAAGTTTCTAGTCCTTCTACTAAGAACGTTAAAATTTAAGCGTTTTAGTAAATGCTGGCTGCCAATATTTCCATAAATAAGACTGTATAGAAACATGACACCCAGCACCGTTCTACGGTTTGTTAATGATGGTAAGTTGATTAGTAAAAGTCTACTACGATAAGAGGGGAGGTGAAGATTTGCATCCCAATTAAGTCCCCCAAGGGCAAAAGTGAGGAAGTTTTTTTGTACAGATTCAATGTGATCTTGGTGTACTCCATATGGAGGACTCCAGACACACGATACATACTCAAGAATCGGACGGACCAGTGATGTATATAACGTTCTAGTTATGTACGGGTCATTAAATTCTATTGATCCATCTTTTAATAAAACCAAGCACACCCATAGCTTTATGGTAGATATATGGTCGGTAAATTTAAGTTTCAAATCTAATAGGACACTTAGATCGTTAACCTGAGTTAATTGTTCTAAGGAGTTCCCATAAATACATAGCCATACATAGCCTGGTGAGGACTAGATCGGTTAAAAGACATAAGTTTACATTTCGATCCATTAAGCTTTAGGTTATTTGCTAAACACCAATTTTGAAGTTTATCCAAATCGGATTGAAGTCTAGACTGGGCACTAGTGAATTCATACTGAAGTACAAGTGAATTGCTTAAGGCGAGAGGCAAGTCGTTAATAAACAGTGTAAAAAGTAGGGGTTCAAGATGGCTTCCATGGGGCACCCCAGATGTTGCGCGGACTAAAAGCGAGAAACACGTTGGGTTCTCCCAGATAAGTAGCTCGAAATCCACATAAGAAGATCAGTTGGGAATCCCAAAAGACTGATTTTACTTATAAGAAGCGAATGGTTAACAGAGTCAAATGCTTTACTGAAGTCAGAGTAAATGACGTCTGTTTGTAAGCCATTCCGGAAGCCATCCGTGATAAAAGATGTTAGCTCCAACAAGTTGGTAGTGGTGGAGCGGCGCTTCATGAAGCCATGCTGGCACGGAGTTATTATTGAACTACATAGGTGTTGCAAATGTGGAATGATAAGTTTTTCAAAAAGCTTTGGAATTGCTGACAATTTAGAGATGCATCTATAATTCGCAGCGTCGGATTTTTTCCCTTTTTTATGTAGCGGAATAATTAAGGATTCCTTCCACATAAGGGGAAAAATCGAAGTTTCCAGCGATAGATTAAAGAGTTTAACGAGTGGTTTGCACAGAGCCTCGGCGCAGTTCTTCAGAACACAGCCTGGTACTCCATCAGGGCCTGGCGAAAACACGGGCTTGACCTTAAGAAGATCCGATAACACACCACTTTGATCGAAAGATGGGCGAAATACAAGATTGGCTGATTGGATATCATAAGTGTAAGGCTGATCTGAGCTGCTGCTAGGTGAATAGGTAGTTTGAAAAAACTGTGCAAAGAGATCGGCCATTGCCTGATCAGTGTTCGCATAAGAGTTCTCAAACATACGCAGTGGGGGAAAAGATACATGTTTACGCGTAGTGCTTACAAAGTTATAAAACTTCTTCGGATCCTGAGTAAACTGAATCCTGCAGCGGCGAATATAACTCCTATAACATTCTGCGTTATGCACGGTGAAATTGGACCGGGCTACTAAGTATCTAGAATAACCAACTGTACAGCCAGATAATCTATGTTTATTCAAAAGTCTACTCATACTATTCTTTAAGTTGTTAAGATGCCTTGTATACCAAGGCGGGTTCGTTGAAGCGGACGGATATTTCCACGGCATACAAACGTCAAAAAATGAGTTTACAGTGAAATAAAATTTTTGTAATGCTAAGTTTATATCATCGCATGCCAGTAAATCAGACCAATCAAATTCCGAAATTAACTTATTTAATTTCATAAAGTCAGCCTTACGAAAGAAACGAACTTTATGAGATTTAAGTGTAGACTTAAGGTCAATTAAGGAGTTGTTTTCAATTGAAAGCTCAAGAGTGGGATGATATGGATCCTCAGGGTCAGAAAGGGGCCAAGTTCTGGAAAGAGTAATTCCATCAGGATCAGAAACGAAACATAAGTCCAGCAGCCGACCTAAAGAATTTCTAACGTGGTTAATTTGCCCGAGTGACATGTCAAACATGCCCACAGGAAAGTCGTGGTGGGAGTTAAGCTGTAAAGACGGTGAATTTTCCACATTTGACCATATAAGTTCTGGGATATTAAAGTCACCCAGAGCTATCAGCTGGTCACCATCAGACAGACGATCGAAAACCAAACGAATAGCGGACAAATGTTGCCAGTATGTTGGCGGTTCGGACGAAGGTGGTATGTACGAACAGGTAACATACAAAGATTGATCGGACAAAGTGATTTTGATGCAAAGAAATTCAATGTCACCAAACTCTCGTGATTTTACCTCTTCAGAAGCGAATTTGGAGTCTACAGAAATTAGCACTCCTCCTCCCCTTCGCAAAGTTCTATCACATCTAAAAGTGGTGTACCTACTAGGAAAAACTTCGGAGCTTAAGATCTCCGGCTTTAACCAAGTTTCTGTAAATACAAAAATGTGAGATGTAAAGAAAAAACTATCAGAATACATTTTAGAAAGTTTACTACGTAACCCTCTTGTGTTCTGATAGGTAAGTGTTAGAGAAGACATTAGTTTTTTAAAATAGAGGAAGATGAAGTGGAAGGTTGGTCAGTGGCCGTAACATGTGAGAGTTTTACACCCACAGGTTTGGTTATTTTTTTTTTCACCGTACTTGGCTGATGTTCTTGGACGAAAATATTCTCTGGCCAAAAGCTGGCGGAACAAATCGTCTTGAACATCTGCAAGGTGTTCCTAAAAAAAATTTGCAATAAGCTTTCTATAAACAATCGGTGTTTATTTCTTTACATATATAAAAACAAATTGCAATTTCTTAGATCCGTATCGCTTCGAGTGTGCAGTGATATATTTGGAGGTAAAATAACTTGTTTAATTTACTTTCCAAACATAGCCCTGCTCTGCTTCTTCATCTCCTACGGTGTTGTTGCTATTCTTTTGCTTCTACTCTCGCTCAATAGAGATTCTTATCTCTATTTCTTTAAATCTTACTAACTTGCACTAACTGCTCTCTTTAATCTCCCCTTCTCGTTTCCTTGGTACAGTGGTTCAAGGTTCATCATTAATAAAATCAAATAATATTTTTAAATTAATTATTTTTTTTTTTTTATAATTTTTAATAAATTAATTATTTAATTTTTAATAATTTTCAATAAATTAATTTTTAATAAATTAATTATTTAATTTTTAATAATTTTCAATAAATTAATTATTTAATTTTAAATAATTTTTAATAAATTAATTATTAAAATCTTTAATAATTATGGGTTTTAAATTGGTCTGTGCATTAAAGTCTTGCAATAAGACAATCTCGTCTTCCCAGCCTACCATCCATTGCTGGCTCTGTGAAAACGTTTTACACGCTAAGTATGCCGCTTTCTTACGTTTTGGAGACTCATCACTGCACACGCGAAGCGATACGGATCTATGAATTGCAATATTTTATTATTTTTATTTTTTTAAGTGAATAGAAATAAACACCGATTGTTTATGCAAATCTAATAAGCAAATTTTATGACAACGCAGTGCGCACAAAAAAAACACGTCCGTCCGCTTTGAGATAAAGAGGAGAAGTGTTATCGGATCTTCTTAAGGTCAAGCCCGTGTATTCGCCAGGCCCTGATGGAGTACTAGGCTGTGTTCTGAAGAACTGCGCCGAGGCTCTGTGCAAACCGCTCGTTAAACTTTTTAATCTATCGCTGGAAACTTCGATCTTTTCCCTTATGTGGAAGGAATCTTTCATTAATCCGCTGCATAAAAAAGGGAAAAAATTCGACCCTGCAAATTATAGAGGCATCTCTAAATTGTCAGCAATTCCTAAGCATTCTAAAAAACTTATCACTCCACATTTGCAACACCTATGTAGTTCAAAAATAACTTCCTGCCAGCATGGCTTCTTGAAGCGCCGCTCACCACTACCAACTTATTGGAGCTAACATCTTTTATGGCAGATGGGTTCCGGAATGGCTTACAAACAGACTTAATTTACACTGACTTCAGTAAAGCATAGCTTGCAAATAACTGTTAACCGTTTTTTTGCTTACGCTCTATTTGCGAGAGCAACCGAAACAAAGCATGCCGTTTCGGTTCCTCTCTGAGCAGCAGGCTTTGTTTTGTTTCGTTTCGGTTTTCTGTTGAACGAATTACGATGAGCAAATCATGAAACTCTCATCTAGCGAACATCGCTCAATGAGAGATTTGAGTGACACTCGCACAGAGAGACTCAGTTAAAGACCGATTGACTGAAAAAGTCAGCGCAAAAAGTCTTTTCAATAATTGGTTTTTGTTTCGCTACACAGTGGCACATGGTACATGAAATTTGACGATAAAACTTATTAAAATTTTAAACGTGAATTTTCCAATTTCAATCTAATATATTGATTATTTGCATTAAAAACTAAATAGTTTTCTTTTAAATTCAATTATTTTGAGTTAAGCTTAACAACTAAACTTAGGACTTGTAACGTGTAACGAATACCCGGCTGGATGATATTTCCCCGATTTGACCCGCACGTTAACTGTTCCGGCTCTGGCTCGTCGGTGGCGTGGTGTTTGGGGTTTTGGCCAAAATAAAGGGGTGCCTTGTCAGGAATGAAAATTATTTAATTTAAGAAACGTGCGTACTAATAATGACGAGATAAGCTACCGGACGAGCTAGACCGTGAACTGTGACAAACTACCAACAAAGAACAGAAAAAACAGGAAGACACAAATTTGCAAAGTTGGTCGGATCGCTCCTTGATGTAATAGGAGCTAGTGTCGCCCTCCCTACCGTGATCATGCTTCTCCTAAATACCGGTTTTCCCATGATCCCTTCTTCGGCAAGCGCTACTGAGGCGGGTTTACGAAATCAAAAAATTTTGTTTTTAAACAGACATTATAAAATTATTTATTACCGCTAAAATGGACTTGATATAGTATTGGAGGTTATAAATTTCATGTGCATAATTAAACTACAGATTAATAAAATAATAAAAATATTTAAATTAAAAGAAAGGAATTCGAAAAAAATTATCTCAAAAAAAATATATTAATCCTAGGGTTCAATTGCTAACCATGGTAAAGCGTGGTCGCTTAGCAAAAATTAATTAAGAGTAATAAAAAAAAGGTTACTTCAATTTAATATGGCTGTCATTATCATTATTATCATTATCTGACACTTTTATAATTATAGATGAAAAATCTCACTCACTCTTTTTATTACGCCATCCACCGTCGAAAGCTTTCTAAGGCTGCTGCGCTGTGAAAAAAAAATGATCATCGCACACCAAAAATAATAATAATAATTCCAGAATTCGATCAGCACATAATATGGGTTTTTTTTCCCGAATTAGGGACTTTTGCCGCTTTTTCACTTTTTCCTTACTTTACCATAATTAAAATTAATCCCTAAATTCAAAATATTACTTTACTAGTTTACAATAACAAAATCACTTATCCTAAGCTCAACTCAGCTGTTCAACACACTGATATTACTCTCTCACTCTCCGCTCTACCAAAGTTCAATGACCCCAGTGGACCATTGGGGAGCTATGCTCTATCCCTCACTCTCCACCGGGATGCACCGCGTGTTCTCGCCTTCTCGCTTTTTGGCGAAACCGCAACGGCTCCCTTGCACCTCCGTCTGTCTCCCTTACTCCTACATCTAGTCTCGGTGTGTCATATGAGACGATTGGAGCTTTTTCTTTAGTTTCTTTTTCGTTGCGTTTGGGGCTTTGACGAGCAGAGGGAGAGGGGCTTTTTGGCAGCGGTTACTTTTTTTGAGCCTATCTAAAACTGCATGACTTAGGCACAATATTAATAATTAATAATAATTATGAATTCACAATATTAACTACTTAAACTACACTTAAGCACTACAAATCACGCCGAATTTAGGTTTTTTTTTTTTCTCTTTTCCTTTACCCTCGCGTAATCAGCGGAAGGTGTAAAAGTCGCCGACTGGGACGGTTCGCCAATTAGAAGATTTCGCGACGAGCCCCCGCACCAGGGACCACGATAATTCCGGAATCACGCCGACTCCGTGGGCTTGAGAACGCGAACTGCTCCAGTCCCGAAGCTTTGCTTCTTCGTCTAGGGTTCCTGACTTAGGGAGCTCCAACCTAAGCAAAGTACGCGGCGTTAAAACCTCCTCTCTTATAATAGCTAATTCCTCCCCCGCACGCTTACCTCTCGACTCTGCGCCAACCACAGAAATTATTATTGATTCGCACTAGTTTAATAGTTCACACTTTTCTTAGGCAAACGCTTTTAACTTTTCTTTACACAAATGCCTTTACACAAAGACCTTTTATTTCACTTTTCTTCTGGGGTTTTAAGCTACCTTTCTGGATGAGGTCCGGATGGGAAAAGAAAGGGCTTCCAGCCGCGAGCTACGAGGAACCCCGTGCCCGCTATTCGGAAGATTTTACCTAGTTTACCCGGTCCTAAATTTCTCCACCCATTTCTCTCGCTGGGGAGCAGCGCTGCCACTAAAAACCTGCCCGTTTCGCTAGAAAGTTTGACAATCAGTCGCTCCCAAACCTCCTAGGCCAAACTATTTGCTACAAGCCTTTTACAAAATCCCCCCCGACCAAAATCAGACTTGGGGTTGCATTTAAACTTCTCAACCCACAAGGCTGATCGCTTGTAGCTAAGCCTGACGAATATCTTTGCCATGGTACCGACCGACAAGCTTTCCATTCAAATCTTCTAGTTCGTAAATCGAGCCCCCTATTTTCCTTCTCACTCTAGCCTTTACAAATAAGGGAGCCAGCTTAGCATTGTAACCTGCTTGGAAACAGCTCTGTTTAAAATTCCTCCGATATACTTCCTGGCCAACCTTGTAAGATACTTCTCGCGCCCTAAGGTTGTAATGTCGTTCATTCCTCTCATGCTGTTTTCCCAATGTTTCAGCTGCTTTCTTCCTGATTACTTCTAGAGAGTCCTCACGGCTAAAAGTAGCTGCTTTGTCCTCTAGCATAGCCAACTTCCTCAATAAGGAGTATGTTGCCCCAGATGTAATCATCTGCTGTCCAAAAACCATATAGTAAGGTGTGGATCCCAGACCGGAATGAGTTGCAGACCTCAGCGCACAGCTGATTTTACTAAGATTTTCATCCCAGTCCTTTTGGTCGCTACGAATATAAGCACGAATGCCAGCAATCACAGAGCGATTTACCCGCTCCGAAGCATTAGCCTGAGGAGCGTGCACCGCAGTTAAAGTGTGCGTGATACGATGACTCCTAAGCATACCTTGAAATTTCTCGGATCTAAACTGCGACCCATTATCGGAAACAATGCTCTCAGGAAAACCAAAGGTGTGAAAAAGATCCTCTTCTAAATACTTTAGTACAACCTCCGCTGTAAGTTTCTTCACGGCTCTAAGAAAAACGAATTTGGAATAATGGTCAAGCACAATAAAAATGCCTATATTCCCACTACGAGACCTAGGATAAGGGCCTAAAAAATCAATGTAGAGACGCTGGAAAAACCTCTGCGACTCGACTGCCTTTCCCATCGGTGGCCTCAACGCCCTATTCGGTGCTTTAGTCATCCTACAACTTTCACAGGCTGCAATGTAGTCCTTCACGTCATTCACCATTCCTGGCCAGAAATAATATCGTCGAATTCTCTCCAACGTTTTATGAACACCCCCGTGAGACGCTAATGGATCGTCATGCGATTTCTTTAGCACCTCCTGAATCATAGACTTCGGTATCCACAATTTCCACGCGTACGCATCATTGAGCAGTTCGCCTTTCGAATGTTCGGTGCGTCGATATACCAAGGCATCCACGATTCTCAGATCCGGAAAGTTATCCAAATTACTTTTAATTCCCTCCATTAACTGTATATCTCAGCGGACTTAAAATTTTCTAAGTCGATATCCACCAGCAACCCGTGGATCTTAAAATCTATTGCCGCTATCTGTTCATGCTCAACTCTAGACAAAGCATCAGGAACAACATTTAGCGTGCCCTTACGATGCTGGATTGCAAATCGAAACCCTTGTAACTTTAAAGCCCACCGTGCCAGTCTAGTATTTAGATCATTCTGCGACATCAGCCACTTCAAGGACGCGTGATCCGTGATGACGGTAAATTCAAGTCCTTCGACATAAGCTCGGAATTTTTTAATGCTTACTAAAGCCGCAAGGCACTCCTGTTCTGTAACTGTGTAATTCCTTTGCGCTTTATTCAATTTCTTAGATACAAAGGCTATAGGTAATTCGTCCCCACTAATAGACTTCTGCACTAGGACCCCTCCTACTCCAGTCTTACTAGCATCACAATGTATGAAAAAGGGTCTCTCAAAGTCTGGGGTCTGTAATACCGGCGCACTTCCTAACATAGCCTTCAACTTCTCAAATGCCTCTTTACCTTCTTGGGTCATCACAAATTTACGTTTGTTTTGTAAAAGATCGGTCAAAGGAGCCGATACTGACGCAAAATTGTTTATAAATTTCCTATACCAACCGGCTAATCCCAAAAAGCTTCTTAACGCCTTGAGTGATGTTGGTAACGGAAAATTTGTAATGGCCGAGACTTTGTCAGGGTCCGTTCGAATACCACCCTCACCTATTATGTGGCCCAAATATTTTACGGTTCTCCTACAGAACTTGCTCTTCTCCACATTCAAGGTTAAGTTAGCTTCTCGGATCCGTTTCGCTACAGTCTCCAAAACTTCCAAATGCTTATCAAACGTATCGGAGATAACCAATAAATCGTCCAGGTATACAAAAACTTCGTTTCTGAGTGATGCCGGTATTACCTTGTCCATTAACCTCGTCATGGTTTGTGGAGCGTTGCAGAGGCCAAAAGGCATAACTTTATAATGATACAAAGGCCTCCCTGGTATAGTGAATACAGTTTTCGCTTTCGATAGAGGATCCAAAGGGATTTGCCAAAACGCGTCTTTTAAGTCAAGGCTACTTATAAAATTTGCCTTAGGTAACCGGCTAAGTATGCCATCGATCTGAGGAAGCGGATATGCATCCTTTTCCGTCACTGCGTTAACCTTTCTGCTATCGAGACATACTCTTACTTTGCCTGGCTTTTGGACCAGTACTACTGGCGAAGACCACGGACTGTCGGACTCCTCAATAACCCCAAGTTTTAGCATCCTATCTACCTCGGCATATAGCAATTTTTCAATGGCCGGCGATACTGGGAAATGCCGTTGCTTAATGGGCTTCGCTGACCCCGTGTCTATTGCATGGCTTAAAACGGAGGTCCTACCCAGTCCCGATATCGCAAATGATGGGAAGCTTTTAATAACTTTTTCTAATTTAAGCTGCTGCCATCTTGATATCGAGTGCTGTTCCGCATCTCCTGAGATCTCGGAGATAGCTAGGGTTGGCGGCAACAGCTCATAAGCTGTCCAAAAATCTATTCCTAAATAAATATCTTGCCTTAGAGAGGGGATTATATGAAATTCTAATTCCCTTTTAATTCCTTTATATTCTATCTCTGTCTTAAATTTACCTATTATTTGTTGCTTGTTTCCATCGGCAGTACATGCACCACCTAAAACCTTTTTAAAAGGCTTTCTACTGCATATATACTCCTCAGCCAGCTGCCCACCTATACACGATATAGCAGCGCCTGTATCTAGCAACCCTCTTCTTTTCTTTTCTAGCAAAGTAACCTCTGCATAAGGCCTATTGTCGCCAACATTTTTCCTAATACTAGCGATTTCTTTTACTGTCTTCCAGTAATTCCTTTGTCGCTGACTGTTTCGCGAGACAGATCTGCCCTCGTTCTTCAGCATTGGCAGGTGTAATTTTCGGAACTTTTCCAGCTTAGTATGCCAGACTTGCAATCCCGCATCTCCGGAAGGGGAATTTTCTACCCTAAGCGCTCCACCCCCACTAACTACTGCTGGTCCTCCAAGCCTGTCTGTCGGTTGGGAACACTTGCTTTGGAACGCGGTGTTGCAGTGTTCCTGCGGGAGTTTTTTGTGCATCTTTCACAAGAGGGTTTATAAGCATTCGGAAGCCCACAACCATAACAAAAGATTTTCCTTTTTGAGGCGCAATCTTGGTATCTATGCCCTTCCTTTCTACAGTTCCAACAGACCAAAGCAAAGGCACTTATTTCTTCTTGAAGTTCTTCTTCCCCAAATTCTTCGGCATCGTCGGCTTCCACCTCCTCGCAAAGTTCACTGATCGGTTTTCTTAAGGGAAGTGGTTTTTGGTACCCGTGATGTTTGCGCATCTCTTCTATAAAGAATTCCCTTTTTCTAACCGTATCCCTTAAATTCTCCATGGACTCGAAGCTTAAATTCAGAATCTCGTGCTGTATCTCTGGACGTAAATTTCGCCGTACTATTTCCACTAATGTTTCTTCAGATATGGGCTGGCTAAGTCGGTCAGTAAGCTTTAAAATGGAATCATAAAAGCTTTCAAATGATTCCTTATCTCTCTGCTTTCTGTCCCTTATCATTTGACGGATATCTACATCTGTTCTTGAATCCCTGAATTGCTTCCTTAAGGCTGCACAAAGCTCTTGCCATCGCACCACTCCAACAGCCTTATGATGACGCCAAAAGAAATCTGAGGCCTTTCCTTCGAATAGCATGTTCGCATTTCCGCATAAGAGTGAGAAATTTCCCTCTAATGTCTGGTGTGTCAGAGCCTCGACTCTGTAGATAAAACTATCTACTCCTATAGTATCTGACGATCCCGAAAACCTTAATTTCCAGTTTGATAATATATGCCCCACTTTGTCGGGTCTCTGTGCTAAATCCGAGTTTAGGGATCTGGAGCTAGAGGGTCTCTGTGGAACTGTATACTGCTCTGTGGGTGGCATATTAATTCCCAAAACCTGCTCTAGGGAGGAATTCCTACTTGTATTAGGATTTACCGTGGCTCTTTGCTGGTCTATATTGCTCATTTGCGCTTCAACATTTGTCTGTATTAGGTTGGCCATCCTCTCAGTGAGCTGAGTTAGTAGCTCGTTTTGCATTGCCTTTACGGCTGCAGAAATTTCTGCGGTTATTTGACTCATTTCTTCTGCTGGTGTATTGTCGCCTACGTTGTGATCCTGCCTAGACCGCTCCTGGCTAGTTGAAGCTGATAAGTCCAACTCGCTTCCACTGCGCGAAATTGTTTCGAGCCTTGTACGCTGCCTAGTTTGAATTGCTGAAGTCGGAGGTTGCGAAATACGTTGGTCGATACAGATCGACTCACAAATCGGACAAGTTCTTTTAACTGCTAAATGTGTCCTCAGGCACGCTTTATGGAATACATGCTGACACTTGGTTTTATAGCTATCAGCTGCCCTGATCTCAGAGTTACACAATTTACACTCAGAACTAGGAGGATGTCCCTCTTTTTGAGGCGATCGATCTAGACCCATTAATGTCTACGTTTACTTATTTTTAAATTCCAACTTCTACCAAAAATGAATAAGGTAATACTAAAAGGGTAAATAATAATATAAGGTAAATAAATATAATAAATAATAATTAATTAAATAAATATATAAAATAATATGAGTTGAATATGATTAAAATTTTTGATACTTGTAATTTAAACGTAATTTTGATTTCCTTCAACCTACGCACTCTGAAACGCTGCCAGCTATCGACCGTCTTCACAAAAATGTAAATAAAATAAGAAAGTAGACTGAAAACAAACAATGATTTGTGGACATGAAAACATATGTGTAATATGACTCCTCATGTTCTCCATGCAAATCAATCGCTCGTTTATACCTAAAGAATTGGTTTTCAACAGAGCTTTTATCCGTGGTCTACTTTGAAGTAAAGTCAACGTGCATTCCAAGCGTCTTATATAGCTCTTCAAGAATAACCAAAGATTAGTTATGAAAAGAGGAAAAGAAAAATAAACAAAGAAATGGGGAGCTATTACTGAGACTAAGTGGTCAGTAGCCAGCTGCTAGCAGCTTAGCAACTGAATTTCAATCCTATGTCTCAGTTAGCCCTCTACTTTTTTCTCCTCCAGTCGTCACTTTTGAACCCACATGTCACTGGACAGGATATCTGCCTAAGGCTGATCATCCTGTTTTCCAAATGACGATCCAGGAACCAAAAATGACAAAAGGACGTGCAAGAAACTAGATAGTTGCCGCTAAGTAAGGTGATGTCTCCCCCACCTAACTTTTGACAACTGACCCAATTTAGTCGTTGAGGACAAATTAAAGTTAGTTAAATTTTGATTATAGCAAGAAACAGTTACGGTCTAAATTTTAGTGAGTTTCCTAGACTTCATATTCTTTAAAACTTTTCCAAAAAAAAATCTAGCTTCACGATTGGGCGCCAAAATAATTATTATTCCTTCATAATTATGATTCATTACTGTAACGTGTAACGAATACCCGGCTGGATGATATTTCCCCGATTTGACCCGCACGTTAACTGTTCCGGCTCTGGCTCGTCGGTGGCGTGGTGTTTGGGGTTTTGGCCAAAATAAAGGGGTGCCTTGTCAGGAATGAAAATTATTTAATTTAAGAAACGTGCGTACTAATAATGACGAGATAAGCTACCGGACGAGCTAGACCGTGAACTGTGACAAACTACCAACAAAGAACAGAAAAAACAGGAAGACACAAATTTGCAAAGTTGGTCGGATCGCTCCTTGATGTAATAGGAGCTAGTGTCGCCCTCCCTACCGTGATCATGCTTCTCCTAAATACCGGTTTTCCCATGATCCCTTCTTCGGCAAGCGCTACTGAGGCGGGTTTACGAAATCAAAAAATTTTGTTTTTAAACAGACATTATAAAATTATTTATTACCGCTAAAATGGACTTGATATAGTATTGGAGGTTATAAATTTCATGTGCATAATTAAACTACAGATTAATAAAATAATAAAAATATTTAAATTAAAAGAAAGGAATTCGGAAAAAATTATCTCAAAAAAAATATATTAATCCTAGGGTTCAATTGCTAACCATGGTAAAGCGTGGTCGCTTAGCAAAAATTAATTAAGAGTAATAAAAAAAAAGGTTACTTCAATTTAATATGGCTCTCATTATCATTATTATCATTATCTGACACTTTTATAATTATAGATGAAAAATCTCACTCACTCTTTTTATTACGCCATCCACCGTCGAAAGCTTTCTAAGGCTGCTGCGCTGTGAAAAAAAAATGATCATCGCACACCAAAAATAATAATAATAATTCCAGAATTCGATCAGCACATAATATGGGTTTTTTTTTCCCGAATTAGGGACTTTTGCCGCTTTTTCACTTTTTCCTTACTTTACCATAATTAAAATTAATCCCTAAATTCAAAATATTACTTTACTAGTTTACAATAACAAAATCACTTATCCTAAGCTCAACTCAGCTGTTCAACACACTGATATTACTCTCTCACTCTCCGCTCTACCAAAGTTCAATGACCCCAGTGGACCATTGGGGAGCTATGCTCTATCCCTCACTCTCCACCGGGATGCACCGCGTGTTCTCGCCTTCTCGCTTTTTGGCGAAACCGCAACGGCTCTCTTGCACCTCCGTCTGTCTCCCTTACTCCTACATCTAGTCTCGGTGTGTCATATGAGACGATTGGAGCTTTTTCTTTAGTTTCTTTTTCGTTGCGTTTGGGGCTTTGACGAGCAGAGGGAGAGGGGCTTTTTGGCAGCGGTTACTTTTTTTGAGCCTATCTAAAACTGCATGACTTAGGCACAATATTAATAATTAATAATAATTATGAATTCACAATATTAACTACTTAAACTACACTTAAGCACTACAAATCACGCCGAATTTAGGTTTTTTTTTTTTCTCTTTTCCTTTACCCTCGCGTAATCAGCGGAAGGTGTAAAAGTCGCCGACTGGGACGGTTCGCCAATTAGAAGATTTCGCGACGAGCCCCCGCACCAGGGACCACGATAATTCCGGAATCACGCCGACTCCGTGGGCTTGAGAACGCGAACTGCTCCAGTCCCGAAGCTTTGCTTCTTCGTCTAGGGTTCCTGACTTAGGGAGCTCCAACCTAAGCAAAGTACGCGGCGTTAAAACCTCCTCTCTTATAATAGCTAATTCCTCCCCCGCACGCTTACCTCTCGACTCTGCGCCAACCACAGAAATTATTATTGATTCGCACTAGTTTAATAGTTCACACTTTTCTTAGGCAAACGCTTTTAACTTTTCTTTACACAAATGCCTTTACACAAAGACCTTTTATTTCACTTTTCTTCTGGGGTTTTAAGCTACCTTTCTGGATGAGGTCCGGATGGGAAAAGAAAGGGCTTCCAGCCGCGAGCTACGAGGAACCCCGTGCCCGCTATTCGGAAGATTTTACCTAGTTTACCCGGTCCTAAATTTCTCCACCCATTTCTCTCGCTGGGGAGCAGCGCTGCCACTAAAAACCTGCCCGTTTCGCTAGAAAGTTTGACAATCAGTCGCTCCCAAACCTCCTAGGCCAAACTATTTGCTACAAGCCTTTTACAGACTACTTTGTTGTCCATTTTGTTAAATATAAAAAATTGATGCACTTTTTATACCCTTGAAGAGGGTATTATAATTTTGGTCAAAAGTGTGCAACGCAGTGAAGGAGACATCTGTCGGTTTCTACGCAAACTAGTCTCTCAGTTTTGGAGCTATCGAGTTGAAACTTTGCACACACCCTTCTTTCCTTTGCAGGTAATATATAAGTCGGAACGGCCGGGATCGGTCGACTATATCCTTTGGTGTTTTTTAAGTTAGAAAGATGTGACTTGGTCCAGATCACTGTTTGGGCAAAATAATTCGATATGCTAAATTTCATAAGGATCGGCCGAGTATATACGATCTGCTATATATCTAATAATATAAAATGCGTGGCGCCACCTAGCGGACTGCGACTGAACTGCAAGGGTATATCAACTTCGGCTCCGCCCGATGTTAGCTTTACTTTCTTGTTTATTAAGTTCTCGTCCCATTTTCAATAAATTTGATGAATCACTGTTTACACAAGAGATTTACAAAGCAAATTGACAAGTTGAGCCCACTAAACTTCACATACACACATACATGCACAAAAGACTTTTTGAATTGTCGAACGCAAGCAAACGGTCCTAGAATGAGCAGACCAAACGAAAACAGAAAAAAGTGTGATTTGACTGAGCGCGAGCGAAATTTGTATACGAGCAACTCAATCGGTTGCTCTCAGACTTTTTGCTCAAAGTCTACAGTTACACTTTGAACCTGTTACCTAACAGGTTTACAGTTATTTGCAAGCTATGCAGTAAAGCATTTAACTCTGTTAACCGTTCGCTTCTTATAATTAAACTCAGTCTTTTGGGATTCCCAACCGATCTTCTTATTTGGATTTAGAGCTACTTATCTGGGAGAACCCAACGTGTTTCTCGCTTTTAGTCCGCGCAACATCTGGGGTGCCCCATGGAAGCCATCTTGGACCCCTACTTTTTACACTGTTTATTAAGGACTTGCCTCTCGCCTTAAGAAATTCACTTGTACTTATGTACGCTGATGATGTTAAGCTGGGCCTTCAGTATGAATTCACTAGTGCCCAGTCTAGACTTCAATCCGATTTGGATAAACTTCAAAATTGGTGTTTTGCAAATAACTTAAAGAATCGAAATGTAAACTCATGTCTTTTTACCGATCTAGTCCTCACCAGGCTATGTCCTTTCTCTATGGGAAGGCGTTAGAACGATTAACTCAAGTTAACGATCTATGTGTCCTATTAGATTTGAGACTTAAATTTACCGACAAAGTTATGAGTGTGCCATGGACTTTCCAACTTTCCAGGTTTTATAAAAAAATGTTCAAAAAAATTTAATAACCCGTACATAACTAAAACGTTATATTCATCATTATATGGTCGGTATGATTCTTGAGTATGAATCGTGATTCTGGAGTCCTCAGTACGGAGTACACCAAGAGTCTTAGTGGACTTAATTGGGATGAAAATCTTTACCTTCCCTCTTATCGTACTTTTACTAAACACTTTAGACTTTTACTAAACAACTTACCATCATTAACAAACCGTTAACCCTTAATCTTATTTATGGAAATGTAGACAGCCAGCACTTACTAACACGCGTTAATTTTAACGTTCCTAGTAAAAGGCCTAGAAACTTTCGTCCTCTACTCCTCAGCCATTGTAGTTGGTCTCTACAATGGTCTCTAACACAACTTGTCACTTTGCTCCACTAACAATCTTAAATCGCTCATATTAACCGCCTTAACTGTGCAACACTCTTCCTCGTGATAACTTTCTCCTACTCCTCGCTTAATCTGTCTCGGATCTATTCCCGCGATTCCAGCCGTACGTTACGCGGCAACGTCGGTCGGTTGGACGGGAGGTGGGCTGTACGTATGCAATAAGAACCGCCAAAAAAAAAAAAATTATATAAAAATAGGTTATAACCATAATGTGTGATTGTTACCCGCAGGTGCTGTCCTCCATGAAATCAGTGGAGACATGCGGATCGTCGTGGATTTTAAGAGCACACACAAGGAGCTGTTCGAGATGGAAGTTTCAGAACTCAGGAGCGATCTGTGTGTCAACTTCAACGATGCGAACTTTGATCCATGGTCACAGAAGGGGAACCCAGGGAGTGCCTCAGGGAGGCACGATTTATTCTGGACCAGGAGATTATGCGGCGCTCCAGGTTGTTTCCGGCGAGTTCGAAAGTGATAACCGCAGAACTTTCCAGGCTTTGCTGTCTCTGCCACTTCCCACTTTTAGTGGAGGTTCACTGTCTCGACCACGGTGGACACAAACCCATTGATAGGTCGGGTCGAGAAGGTTCAGCGGTTGCGGTTCTGCCTCGTGAGTCTGCCTCGTCAGTCTGCCTTGGAGACGGTTTGATCGTCTCACGGACAAAAATTATGACGTCGCATTGGAGTTGCTAGGCAGCAGAACGAAGCACAATGAAGCAGATTGCTAGCTGCATCATAATTCAAGTACTGTTGCAGAAAGTGGACGATGCCACGCAGCCTAAATGGATGGAAAGGCAAGCTGACTCGGATTCCTTGGATTCCATTCCAAAGCGGGAGCCTATCGCAAATTCCTTGCTGGGAGATGCCGGAATTTGAAGAGCTTGGATTTGACGACGACATCACATGCACCAAACTTTGCGGTGCGACGACGTAGTCATTTTCATCCAGGTAACTCTTCATTTGTGATCACAAACTCTGTGATGGCTATTCTCACGTGATAAATTCCTGCCCAAGGTTTTTAAGCTTGTCGCCTAAGGTCAATTAGCGCCTAGCGACGCTGTTTTTCGTTCAGCGCGCGCCGCCATCAATTCTCTTGTCGCTAAGGATAGTTTTGGTGATGTGGTGTTGCTAGCCACTGCCAATATTCTGGTTAGGAACCGCTCCGGAGTTCTACTGCCCTGACGAGCGCTGCTCGATTCTGGCTCGCAGGTGCATCTAGTCACTTGAAAGCTGACGGACCAGTTGCAGCTGCGGAAGATAAGTTCTCCGGTGACTGTATCCGGTATAGGTTACGCAGGGTTCTCTACTGTTGGATTTTCTGTGCAAGTCAGTTTGCAATCCCAGCAAACAGCTCTTGGAAAATTCCCGCCAATGTAAAGCTAGCGGATCTTCATTTTCACCATCCTTAGCCAGTTGATTTGCTAATTGAAGCTGGATTATTTTACGAGCTGCTTTGTGTGGGGCAAATTCATCTGCCTCCTGGTTTGCAATCAATCAAAAAAACTCGGCTCGGTTGGATTGTTTGGGGAGGCGGACGCCTACGCGCCGGGTACTCATATGGGAAGACTTGGAGTTGCAAATTATATTAGATCTCACGTAGAGTCTGCATATTATGGAAAGCTAAATCACATATTTCACAGTGTAATCTATTTATACACATTTTTTTATTTTCTCCGAGGTTTGTGAGGTACAGGTCCAAGTCGAAGCTTAAGAATGGAGCATGTAACAATGTTTTCGGACTTGGGGTTCTAAGCCTGAACTCTGGGAATACTTGGATTTTTACGGTTTCTGGTTTGATTGCGCTTTTGGGATCCATGTATTCAGGTGTCTAGTCGATATTTGAATAAAATATTATCTATTTCGTGATGATTGGATTTAATCTGGTTATTTTTGTACAGGTGTCACAAAGGTGAGAAGACCTTATTCCTTGTCTGTTAAATTGAGTTCTATCTAAGCTATTGAACTTCCTATTTCTCCATTTTTCCACTTGCCTGCTCGTCCCAAAGGAAAATCAATTAAAAATGCATTAAATTTGATTTCGAAGGTAAATAATTTTAGAGCACCTTATACATAATTTGTGCCGAGCAAGATAAAAAGCTTTTTTCCCAATCGCTGACCCAATCGGATTGTCTGCCCCAAAAATGTAAACTTTTAAAAGCCCTTTTTATACCAGTAGCCCATTTCCATGCCAACCGAAAAAAGCATCAGAGTAACCTTAGGATTTATGTTACTAATATTTTTTCTGTCTTAGAAGGCCGTTTCTTTTAGAAAGTTTGTGGACCGCTTTGAAAATATTTCCAGAGCTCAGTCTGCCTCTGGCCGACAACGTGTGAACATATATTATTTCACACAAAAACATTTTTATTTTCTTTTTAAATTTTTTATATTAATTATTTTACTTTATTTAATTCATCAAGATAAGCAATGACATCCAGATATTCCGTTCAGTTCTTCCGAAATATTTTGTATTTTTATTGGCTCTGAATTGGGTAATCTAATGGGCTCCGAGGTTTCCTTGCTCTTGTCATAATCTGAGCAGTTTCGACTCTCACATCCTTCTTTCCTCATTTTCTTTTTTATTTATTTTTTGTATTAAGGCTTAGTTTTACGAACCAATCGTTAATCCACTCTAGGATTCAAAATCGCTTAGCACACAAAAAAAAAGGCGGGGAATATATTTTGGGTATTTCTAAAATAAATCCTATTATTTTCTTAAATTTATTTCCTTCACTTATTTTAATGTTCAATCGCTGAACATCCAATTATTCCCCTTGAGATCTTCAGAGATATTTTTATTTTACAATAACTACGTGCCATGTCTTTCGGTTTTCAGCAGATACGATTCTGTCATCACATTTTGATTATCTGATATATATATTATTTAGCAATCGCCCTAGGAGTAAGATATCTGGCCGATCAGCCTTGTTTTCTTCTTTTTTATTTTTCCAACGCAATCAAAACATTTGTTATTTTATTTAGTTTCCTTATTTTTTGTTTACTTTTATTTTTTCTCCAAGTTGGTCCTTAACTGATCGCAAAAAGAACAATGGTTGGGACCCTCCTTATTTTAAAATACTACTTTAAAAACTTTAAATAGCTAATGCCTGTAAAGTTATCACTTCAACACTTTATGGGCCCCCTTTTAATGACTAATCACGTGGTCAACTCCCACTTTAACTTTAGTCCAATAAAACAGAGCCTACACAAAATAAAAGATGGAGTAAGGCGGAGTAATCCATAAAGGAGTAACTGGTGGTAAACTTTTTTTGCCTCTGGCCGACAACGTGTGAACATATATTATTTCACACAAAAACATTTTTATTTTCTTTTTAAATTTTTTATATTAATTATTTTACTTTATTTAATTCATCAAGATAAGCAATGACATCCAGATATTCCGTTCAGTTCTTCCGAAATATTTTGTATTTTTATTGGCTCTGAATTGGGTAATCTAATGGGCTCCGAGGTTTCCTTGCTCTTGTCATAATCTGAGCAGTTTCGACTCTCACATCCTTCTTTCCTCATTTTCTTTTTTATTTATTTTTTGTATTAAGGCTTAGTTTTACGAACCAATCGTTAATCCACTCTAGGATTCAAAATCGCTTAGCACACAAAAAAAAAGGCGGGGAATATATTTTGGGTATTTCTAAAATAAATCCTATTATTTTCTTAAATTTATTTCCTTCACTTATTTTAATGTTCAATCGCTGAACATCCAATTATTCCCCTTGAGATCTTCAGAGATATTTTTATTTTACAATAACTACGTGCCATGTCTTTCGGTTTTCAGCAGATACGATTCTGTCATCACATTTTGATTATCTGATATATATATTATTTAGCAATCGCCCTAGGAGTAAGATATCTGGCCGATCAGCCTTGTTTTCTTCTTTTTTATTTTTCCAACGCAATCAAAACATTTGTTATTTTATTTAGTTTCCTTATTTTTTGTTTACTTTTATTTTTTCTCCAAGTTGGTCCTTAACTGATCGCAAAAAGAACGATGGTTGGGACCCTCCTTATTTTAAAATACTACTTTAAAAACTTTAAATAGCTAATGCCTGTAAAGTTATCACTTCAACACTTTATGGGCCCCCTTTTAATGACTAATCACGTGGTCAACTCCCACTTTAACTTTAGTCCAATAAAACAGAGCCTACACAAAATAAAAGATGGAGTAAGGCGGAGTAATCCATAAAGGAGTAACTGGTGGTAAACTTTTTTTAATTATGTTTTTTTTTTATTAATTTAATATGTTAAATCCAATCTTTTGTTTATTCATATTAAATGGGACCTTCTCCAAATACCCCCATATATAATGTCACTTATTAAATAAAAATTAAAATATATATTCAAAACAGGTTATAACCATAATGTGTGATTGTTACCCGCAGGTTCTGTGGGAAAACAAAAATCCTGAACGCACTTCCTGGCAGCCGAGTCCGGCCGTAGTCCGGCCCGTTGCAAGATGGTGTTTTGGGATGGGAAGTGGGTAGGTGCAGTAGTAGGTGCTACTTTTTAGAGGCCGCAACCCAAGCGCATACGGTGCGGATACTCGCTAGATGTCCGGGGCTATTTATTTGAGAGGAGGAACTCTGAGGAGGGTCCTTCTATGGAATCTTCGGTTTATTACAAGACAAAACCCTTGCCTTCATAGTTGTTGCCAATGCAACAACGAAAAGGTAGGCCCAGGCTCAGAGATTTTGTAGACTTGGGTTAACAACCAGACTTTTTCGGAGCTTTTAAATTTATTTTTGACTTTTGTGCTCTTGAACTATCAACAATTTGCATAACACAATTTTTATTAACGACAGAATTACATTCGAAAGATAAAGGTAAGCTATACGAATTTAGTGCACGAACAATCGTGGGCTGCAATCCTCACACAAGTAAGGAAAAGCTGCAGAGGTTGCTATCTTGTCTAAGCGACTCAGCCTTAGAAGCAGTTCGTTCTTTGGAAATCTCCGAAGAGAATTATGTCATACATCATTGTCCATGTGCTCCAAGGATTGGACCCAGCTACCCAGGCCAAGTGGGAGGAACATATTTTTGCACTTTCAACATATTTTGTGTGCCGTTAAAATATCCGTCTGCTTCAACGAATATGATTATTTTACAAGCCTTATAAATTTAAGTATGAGTAGACTTTTAAATAAACATAGAGTATCCTGCTGTAAAGTTAGTTATTCAAGAGTAGCTCGGTCCCATTTCACCGTGCATATCGCAGAATGTTATTGGAGTTATATTCGCCGCTGCCGGATTCAGTTTACTCAGGATCCGCAGCAGTTTTATAGCTTTGTAAGCAATAAGCGTAAACATGTAATATATTTTCGCCCACTGCTTACGTTTGAGAACTCGTATGCGAAAACTGATCAGGCAATGGCCGATCTCTTTGCACAGTTTTTTCAAACTACGTGTTCACCTAGCAGCAGTTCAGCCAAGCCTTACACTTATAATATCCAATCAGCCAACCTTATATTTTCCCATCTTTCGATCAAAGTGGTGTGTTATCGGATCTTCTTAAGGTCAAGCCCGTGTTGACTAGGCTGTGTTCTGTAGAACTGCGCCGAGGCTCTGTGCAAACCGCTCGTTAAACTTTTTAATCTATCGCTGGAAACTTCGATCTTTCCCCTTATGTGGAAGGAATCTTTCATTAATCCGCTACATAAAAAAGGGAAAAAATTCGACCCTGCAAATTATAGAGGCATCTCTAAATTGTCAGCCATTCCTAAGCTTTCTAAAAAACTTATCACTCCACATTTGCAACACCTATGTAGTTCAATAATAACTCCGTGCCAGCATGGCTTCATGAAGCGCCACTCACCACTACCAACTTATTGGAGCTAACATCTTTTATGGCAGATGGGTTCCGGAATGGCTTACAAACAGACTTAATTTACACTGACTTCAGTAAAGCATTTAACTCTGTTAACCATTCGGTTCTTATAATTAAACTCAGTCTTTTGGGATTCCCAACCGATCTTCTTATTTGGATTTCGAGCTACTTATCTGGGAGAACCCAACGTGTTTCTCGCTTTTAGTCCGCGCAACATCTGGGGTGCCCCATGGAAGCCATCTTGAACCCCTACTTTTTACACTGTTTATTAACGACTTGCCTCTCGCCTTAAGCAATTCACTTGTACTTATGTACGCTGATGACGTTAAGCTGGGCCTTCAGTATGAATTCACTAGTGCCCAGTCTAGACTTCAATCCGATTTGGATAAACTTCAAAATTGGAGTTTTGCAAATAACTTAAAGCTTAATGGATCGAAATGTAAACTCATGTCTTTTTACCGATCTAGTCCTCACCAGGCTATGTCCTTTCTCTATGGGAAGGCGTTAAAATGATTAACTCAAGTTAACGATCTATGTGTCCTATTAGATTTGAGACTTAAATTTACCGACCATATATCTACAATGCAGCTATGGGTCAATAAAGTTATGAGTGTGCTTGGTTTTATAAAAAAATGTTCAAAAAAATGTAATGACCCGTACATAACTAAAACGTTATATTCATCATTGGTCGGTCCGATTCTCGAGTATGGATCGTGATTCTGGAGTCCTCAGTACGGAGTACACCAATATCACATTGAATCTGTACAAAAAAACTTTCGCTCTTAGTGGACTTAATTGGGATGAAAATCTTTACCTTCCCTCTTATCGTACTTTTACTAAACACTTTAGTCTTTTACTAAACAACTTACCATCATTAACAAACCGTTAACCCTCAATCTTATTTATGGAAATGTAGACAGCCAGCACTTACTAACACGCGTTAATTTTAACGTTAATTTTAACAAAAAAAAAAATTATATAAAAAAAGGTTATAACCATAATGTGTGATTGTTACCGGCAGGTGCTGTCCTCCTTGAAATCAGTGGAGACATGCGGATCGTCGTGGATTTTAAGAGGCCACACAAGGAGCTGTTCGAGATGGAAGTTTCAGAACTCAGGAGCGATCTGTGTGTCAACTTCAACGATGCGAACTATGATCCATGGTCACAGAAGGGGAACCCAGGGAGTGCCTCAGGGAGGCACGATTTATTCTGGACCAGGAGATTATGCGGCGCTCCAGGTTGTTTCCGTCGAGTTCGAAAGTGATAACCGCAGAACTTTCCAGGCTTTGCTGTCTCTGCCACTTCCCACTTTTAGTGGAGGTTCACTGTCTCGACGACGGTGGACACAAACCCATTGATAGGTCGGGTCGAGAAGGTTCAGCGGTTGCGGTCCTGCCTCGTGAGTCTGCCTCGTCAGTCTGCCATGGAGACTGTTTGATCGTCTCACGGACAAAAATTATGACGTCGCATTGGAGTTGCTAGGCAGCAGAACGAAGCACAATGAAGCAGATTGCTAGCTGCAAATTAAATTTGTTCCGAAGTTTATTTTTAAAAAAATAATTTTTATTTTATTTCTTATATTTTAACAAACTTTCACTTAAATCGACTTTTAATGTTAAACCCACTTTTCACTCCACAATTATATTTTATTTGAGCTTAGTGCGATCCCGATTCAAGACTCAATCAAGACAATACTGACTTTGCTGATCTTATCGGTTTACCATCAAACCTCGGCTTAAGAGAGAAACCTCAAAAAGGGCTATTTGTAAATCTAAACCATTGTCCAAAGAGACATTAAGAGAACGGACAATTGGCTGATGCAATAGTTGACTCATTGGTGAAAACTGATAAGATCGGAAGATCTTAATTCGGAGATCAAATTCGGACTGTCGGCGGCGAGCCGGTTCACTTGTTTATTAGTCTGGCTCAGACCGTGGAAAAGTTTCAGAAATATGATTACAGTTAGAGCTGGATGTTTAGTCTGGGATAATTGCTTGGTGTCAGACACTAATGAGGGGAAGATTGACAAACAGGATATGACTCATCCAGCAGAGGCTTCTGCGATTTAAAATTATGTTTATATATTGTATTAGATTAGTTAAGCTAGGGGTTGGATAACACTCCCCCTTCTAAGTTGAAGCGTCCCAATTCAAAAGACGGGGCAGAGATGGAGTTTAAATGACCCGTTAATTCTGCCACGATGTTTTCTTCTTGTTTTTCTATGTCTGGCAGATTATTTCTTTGAAAAATATTTTTAAGCCGTGGTTTTATGGTGACATAAATTTTTCTTATTTTTGAAATTGATAACCAAATTAAATATGTTGATGTTAGTGTTATTACAATCAGTGTTAATGGTATTCTTGTCTTTTTAATTTGGATAAATGGGTTTAGTGTATTTATATTATCAAATGATAGTTCCGAATTGTTTGAAATAATATATTCGGATATTTTATAATTATTATAATTGTGGGCGGTAATGTAATTTAATATCTTATTTTCTATATTCGTATATGATATATTATTAATTATTGTGGTGCTATTGAACGTTATTAGATATGATCCTTGCAAGTAAGAATCATTTACAATATTATTTCCATTTATTAATGTGGCACCTTCTTGAATTATGTCTATTTTTTTATTCTTTTCTCTTATTTTATTACATAATGATTTTTCACCGTTTAGAAGACGAGTGAAACATGATTTTTCTTTGCTTAATATACAATAATTATTGAATAGTTCATTTTTAAAATTATCTACTTCGTAATATGTATCCTCGCATTTTGCAACTTGATTACTTAAAATTAATTTTCCATCATTATGGGAAATTGCTCTGGCGTAATATATGTCGCATCTATTTTTAATAATTGGATACTTTATATAGACTATAAATAACTCTTTATGCAAAGCGATTTTAAATTCCGAAAGGTCCATTAAGTCTGTAATAACTACGGGTCTTAATTCATGTTTATATATTTCTTCAATGTCATCATTGTTTAGAATTTTGGTATTAAATACATCAATCTTTGCTAAAGTTATTGTGTCTATTAAATTTTGTAAATCATAAGTAATCAAGTGTAAACGATGTTTTCTTAAAGGTAATTCCTGACTTGTAAAAACTGATTTTAAATTATATGAGAGTGTTTTTATTTCCTCAAACAATTTGGAATTTATAATTTGCAGTTTGTTATTATTTTCAATAAGATCGTTAATTTTTTTTTCTATTGTCACAACATCATCATGGTCCGGGGTGCCTGCTAACCATTTTAACACAGTTCCTAATTCGTTAATACCCCTTTTAGTTCTTGATGGGAGTAATTGTGATAAAATTAATTTAATAGTTTTTAAATTGTATGAAATTTCCCAATATAATTTCTCATTGTTAGTATTTTTTATATGGTTGTACTCTGTCTCAATAATTTCTTTATAAAAACTAATGTTGGTGACATGTAATAACTCAGCATAAGAGTCGTAGGTTAGGACATCTTTACTGTCTTTGTAAAGGAAGAAGTCATGATTTGAATAATTTATAATTTCGGACGTTGTTGATACTATGATCAGAAATAGGTGTAGTGCGAGAATCATTGTCACCTGTAAGTTAGAAAAGGATTTTTTAAAACTTAATATTATCTTTATGAATTATTCTATTCCTGTTGTTTATTATTACTTTATTTTTTTTATCTTCTTTAACTACTTGTTTTTTGTATCTATGATTTAACTTATTTCTCTCCCCATATTTTTTATCGTATATTATCTCTCCTACATTATATGTTTTTTCTTTTTTGTCTTTGTTATGGGTACTCAGCATATTAGTTTGAGCCTGTTGTAGTTTTATTGGAATATTGTTATGATTTATTTTATTATATAAAATGTCGGATGGTTTTTCATTTGTCACCGAGTGAATACTTTAATTATATTTTTGAGCAGCTCTTATAATTATTTCTGAATAATCTGTAAGATTATATTCATTTTTAATACACCTAGCTATTTCTGTAAGTGTTGAATCTGCGCTTTCAATTTGCCCATTCGAAGTGCTGTGCCTTGGATCAGCGAAATGTATTATTAGACCACTTCTGCTTATGAATGATCTGAATTGTGCTGATGTAAAACTTGGTTCATTGTCTGTCATGGTTATCTTTGCTAAAGGATAATGTTGTAAGAGTTCCAAAACTTTATTCTCAATATTAGATTTATTTTCGATTTCCTTTACTGTTGAGTACGCGTCGATGCAAGTAAGAAATATTTTTTTATCTGCGTAAAATATATCGATATGAAGATTTTCACCTTCATTAACTGGTATGGGTGCTTCGCTTATTGGTATTTCTATGGGATGTCTATTATATTTGTTCTGGTTGCAAATTGTACAGTTTTTTATATATTCCTTTAGTTTTATAAATAATTGTGGCCAATAATATAATCTATTTATTTTTTTGTAATTTTCTTCTAAACCTCTGTGAGCGCGGCAATGAGTCTCTTCAATAAATATGGCTTTATCCTCATCGTTCTCTACGTCTTGGACAAAAATTTTTGTAAAAAGAAATTTGTTTACAAAGTTATCTTTTAAAGGTTTTTGTATAATATATAAATCTTCTAGTGTGCAATGGAGGCCTACAGTTACATTTGGTTGAATGCATTCTCTCAAAATTGATACTAAATTTTCTGGAGTGTCATATTCAATAATATGTCTTGTGTTATTGAATATGTTTATTGACTCGTGAATAGTGAATCTTCCAGTTGTGATTAGGAGTTGAGCTTTGAATTGATTTAGTGGCTTTTTTGTTTCTTCAATTACATTCTCAAAACTGCTTTCTGCGGAATGAATTGTATTATGTTCTGATTCATTATCTGATAAATCTGTTTCGGTTAGATTATTGATTTGTATTCTCGACAAAGCGTCTGCCACGACATTTGTTGTCCCTGGTTGGTATATAATAATTGGAGTAAAGCTTTGTATAAATGAATACCACCTTTTCATTGCTATGTTTGGGTTTTTGTCGGATATAGAATACGCTAGCGGTTGATGATCAGTATGTATTTCTATTCCTACTACTCCGTATAAATAATTTCTGAGATTTTTTAATGCCCTTACTATTGGTAATAATTCTTTTTTATTAGTTGCATACACTTGTTCAGTTTTATTTAGGGTCTTTGATATAAACGTTATCGGTTTGCCCTCTTGTGATAGTACCGCTCCCAGGGCTACGTTTGAAGCGTCTGTAGTTAGAATAAATTTTTTACTATAATCTGGTTGGACTATTAACATTAAGTATTAACATTTAGTATTAGTATTAACATTTGTTTGGATATATTTTTTGATATTTTTCCATTTTGGCCTCCTAGATACGTGGTCAATGGTTTTGCTATAAAAGCATAATTGCGGACAAATTTTCTATAGTAGCTTGTTAACCCAAGGAAACTTCTGAGTTCCCTAATATTTTTTGGTATTGGGTATTTTTGAATTGCTGTTATTTTTTCTGGGTCCGTTTTAATCACATTGTGTGAAACTACGTAACCAAGGAAGCTTGTCTCTTTTAAAAAAAATTTGGATTTTTCTACGGAAATTTTCATGTTTGCTTCTAATTAAATGTTAACTATTTTGGCCAGAACGATCTTCTAATGATCTTCTAATGAATTTGAAAAGATTATAATATCGTCCATATAGACGTGACAGATTTTTCCTACTTGATCTCTTAGTATATCATCCATGGCTCGTTGGAAAATTCTTGGGGCATATGTTAACCCGAAAGGCATTCTCAGATATTCATATTTTCCGTTATTTATAGAAAAAGACGTTTTTTCTATGTCGGATTCTCTCATAAGTAATTGGTGGAATCCCGATTCCAAATCAATTGTGGAAAAAAATTTTGCTTTTCCTAGATTGGCTAAAATAACGCTTGGGTCCTGCATTGGGTATCTATCAGGAATTGTATTTTCATTTAATTTTTTAAAGTCTATTACAAGTCTTAATTTTGGAGTGCCGTCTTCATTATACCCCTTTTTTGGCACTACAAATACTGGAGAATTATATGGGCTCCTACTGGGTCGAATTATATTTTCATCCAACATTCTTTTAATTTCTTTATTCGCGAATTCGGACTTTGTGCTGTTTATTTCAACCTTGACTGAATCTGATTTGGATCCTTTTATCTTGTTGAAATATTTGTTAATCATGAATTCATTTAGAGAATGATTACTTTTTTCCTCGGTGTGCGAAGTTTTTTCGTTACACACTTTACTATGAAAAAGTAACTTTTCCTCTTTCCCATGATAGCAAATGACACCTCTTTTCGTGTCTATTATTGCTCCTATTTTTCTCAGTAAGTTATAGCCGACTAACAAGTCAGTTTCTAACCCTTCGATTTCATAAAATATGTATTTTGTATTAAAAATTGTTATTATTTGGTAATATTTTATTATCGAGTATCCATTGACCGTTGATACTCTTTTGTGTATTGGAATTTCGTTTTTATTTGAAAATATTCTGCTATTAACGTAACAAGCTGTTGCGCCTGTATCGATTAACACTATAAATTCTTTGTTATATTTTTGGTTGATACGTACTAAATAAGGTAGGTTTGTTCCTGACCTTCTTCTAAAAAACATAACATAACATAACTTTCATTGTTTTATTTTGCGGGTGATTTACTGTTCCCTCTTGTAACCTTTTTATCGGAAAATTTGGACCATTTTGATTTTGTTGGAAAGTATTATTCGGACGACCAAAATGTTGTTCATTTGTGTGATTGAAATACGGACGATCTTGGGTTTGGGTTTCATAATTCCCTTGACGGAAATTATTTGATTGCCATTTAGGTCTATTAAGAATTTGGATTGATGGATCTATTTCCATTGGTTCTTCTTTTTGATGACTTTGGAAATTTTGTCTTTGGAAATTATTATGATCATGATTATTACGTTGAGGCCAATTTTGGTTTTGATGGTTCACCCATTGATAACCTGCCCGTGGTTTATTATAATTTGGTTTTTGCTGGGCTGGATTGAACCTCAAAAAATTGATTGTTTATTTGTCTCAGTTTGAAAGCCATAATATCTGTTAGCAAATTGAGCTCTAAAATTATTTGACTCAAGCTCTTGAACTTTTGCTAGGGCATTAGGAAGATCAGTTGGATTTAGTGAGAACAAGGTTTCTGAAATTGATCCCTTCAAACCAGAGATAAAAATTCTTAAGGCGTTATTTCTAATTATCTTATTTGTTTCTTTTGTTATTTCGCTCTCTTTGCCATATGTCATAATGGTTTTATTTATTAATAAGGTCATTTTTTTTTAAACTTCATTATAAAATTCTGTTACTGATAATTTACCCTGTCTTAGGATACTTAACTCTGCTTCTAGTACGTGGATTGGTCTTCTATCGTTGTAGATAAAATCCAGTCTAGATAATATGGCGTTAAAATTTAGTACTGTACCATGGTTTGTAAGCGCATCATAAGCCGTTCCCATGATTTTATTCCTCAATATTGTTAGTGCAATAAAATATTGTTCACTGTTTATTTTATATAAACCCATTGCTGTTTCTGCTGCCTCTCGCCAGCCTACATATTGGGTTTGCTCCCCGTAAAATTTGGGAAGTGCTTTTACCACCTCCAAAGTTGTTTCACAACTAACGTTCGGGTCAATTATCTGAACCTTGTAATCTTCTACTGAATTGTTTTTGTTTTCTAACTTCGAGGTTAGATCATCTACCTTTGCATTTAAATCATTCAATTGGACATTAATTAGTCTGTTTATTAATTCCATCGTTATGCTACTGCTACTACCTAGTCCACTACCTATCATGTGTGTGTTAGCTCCACCTCCGTTTGCCATGTTTAAATTTTCTAAACTTTTAATTATGTCTTCCAGATTGTTTTATTTTTACTAATTTCTTTCTTTTTTGGTGTTGTATAATATGAATTTAGATATTATATCTATTATTAATAGCTAATAATTATAATTATCCTCACGGTGTTGGTAGCTCTTTTCTGGTTCTTTGATGTCTTCTTGTTTCCTTGCGGCTTCGTAGCTTTTTGATGTCGTCTCTCCCCTGCGTCTTCTCTCCTTCTTTATTCTTCTTACGATGGATATTGTTTTGTGATTTTAACTTTTTTATTATATTTTTATACTTTCTTGCGATTTTTGCAATTTATTGTTTTTTACACTTTCTTATTATTTGTATTTTATTGTGTTTTATTTATTTTTATATATTTTTATACCCTTGCAGAGGGTATTATAATTTTGGTCAAAAGTGTGCAACGCAGTGAAGGAGACATCTCCGACCCCATAAAGTATATATATTCTTGATCAGGATCACCTCCTGAGTCGATATAAGCATGTCCGTCTGTCCGTCTGTCCGTCTGTCTGTCTGTCCGTCTGTCTGTCGGTTTCTACGCAAACTAGTCTCTCAGTTTTAGAGCTATCGAGTTGAAACTTTGCACACATCCTTATTTTCCTTGCAGGTAGTATATAAGTCGGAACGGCCGGGATCGGTCGACTATATCCTATAGCTGCCATATAACTGATTGATCGGAAATGCCATAACTTTGGTGTTTTTTAAGTTAGAGAGTTGAGACTTTCCACACGTGTTATATTTGACCAAAATATCTTGTGTACAAAATTTCATAAGGATCGGCCGACTATATCCTATAGCTGTCATAGAACGATCGAAATTGACATAACTTTGGTGTTTTTTAAGTTAGAAAGATGGGATTTGGTACAGATTCTATTTTGGGAAAAGCAATCTGATCTGCCAATTTTCATAAGGATCGGCCGACTATATACGATCCGCTATATATCTAATAATATAAGATGCGTGGCGCCACCTAGCGGACTGCGACTGAACTGCAAGGGTATACCAACTTCGGCTCCGCCCGAATTTAGCTTTCCTTTCTTGTTTTTTTGTCTTTTTGTGATTTTATTGTAATTTTTTAAAACTGTTTTTATACCCTTGCAGAGGGTATTATAATTTTGGTCAAAAGTGTGCAACGCAGTGAAGGAGACATCTCCGACCCTATAAAGTATATATATTCATGATCAGGATCACCTCCTGAGTCGATATGAGCATGTCCGTCTGTCCGTCTGTCTGTCTGTCTGTCTGTCTGTCGGTTTCTACGCAAACTAGTCTCTCAGTTTTGGAGCTATAAGGTTGAAACTTTGCACACATCCTTTTTTTCCTTGCAGGTAGTATATAAGTCGGAACGGCCGGGATCGGACGACTATATCCTATAGCAGCCATATAACTGATTGATCGGAAATGCCATAACATTGGTGTTTTTTAAGTTGGAGGGTTGAAACTTTCCACACATGTTATATTTGTCCAAAATATCTTGTCTACAATTTCGTAAGGATCGGCCGACTATATCCTATAGCTGTCATAGATCGATCGGAATTGGCATAACTTTGATGTTTTTTAAGTTAGAAAGATGAGACTTGGTACAGGTTATATTTTTAGCAAAGTAATCTGATTTGCCAAATTTCATAAGGATCGGCCGACTATATTATATAGCTGTCATATAACTGAACGATCGGAATTGGCATAACTTTGTTGTTTTTAAGGCTAGAATGATGGGACTTGCTACGGATTTCATTTTGGGGAGTCTTATTTGATCTGCCAAGTTTCGTAAAGATCGGCTGACTATATCCGATAGCTGCCATATAACTAAACGATCGAAAATGCTATAACATTTTTTTTTTGTAAGTTTTTTTTTTTTAAGTTGGAGGTTTGGGACATTTCTCCAATTTTATTTTTGGCCAAAATATCGTAGCTCGTAACTAACATATTACAAATGGCATAAATATCGGCCGACTATATATTGTTGCTGCCATATAACTGCTGCCATATTCAAAAGTTAAACTTTAACTATTCTTTTATAAATTTGATGAATATATAGTATATTTTATAAACTAATTAAAACAAAGGATTGATGCTGGTTTCCGTGATGTTTATTATGAATCCTCACATACTCAGCCCCCTCACCACGACAAGGTCTCAATCCACGAGAGGGAAATAAATAACTACATCTATATTGCACTTTTTTATTAAATAAATAATTTATCGAAATATACAAGCATATTACTAATTTCTATAAATATATACAATTTATGTTAATTAATTTAATAAATAAATGAATAATAACAATTAATATAATAAATAAATAAATTAAATAAATTAATAACTTAAGAAAATTCCATCATGATGACTGTAGATTGTTTTGTATGTAATAGCTACAGCATTCCTCAGCTCATTTTCAGCAAATATCCAATCAATTTGCGTTAAATGTTTTGTAGTTGCAATATTATTGAATGGACTAAGGTTATGTTCACTTAAAGCCTCTTCAAGTTGAACAGTGCTTCTGGATCTGCATATATTAAAATCTCCTAATATTACCAATTTGCTATTATTTTCTAATCTGCGTATTCTTTCTACATCCGCCATAACTTCATTTCGAAATTGTGTTATAGGATACGCAGGATTCCTATAAACAACAATAAAAGATGTATCAAGATATTTAAAAGCAATCGATTGATATATGGTTCTAGGATTTAAAGACTTAATTGTCTCAAACAAAAACATTACATTTTCAGAAATGTTTTTCTTGGCATAAATAATTATTCCATTTTTCCCAGAACCATTTAATCGATTGCTATCAATTCTTTTTATAATGTCGAAATCTTGCAAAGAGAAATCTTCGCTGGGAAGAGTCCAAGTTTCGACAAAACAAAGAAAATTTGCAGAACAAATAATAGGGTCGTTAAAAATATCTTCGCGATGGCTTCGAAGAGACTCAAAATTATGGTAATATAGACAGTTTGCTTCGTTACTGTTAACCACAAAATCGTAATGCGTAGTCAAGAACTTTTCCTCTCTTAAATTTTGCAGTTCGGCTTGGACATTTAAAGCTCCAAATCTTGTTGGAGGAACAAAGTCGCCTAAAAGGAAAAGTCCCGATGCGCTAGTGGCTCTACTGCATCCAACATATAGCGAAGCTCGTTTAATGCCTCTTTTAAGATGCACCGCGACTTTGCTATATGTTGCTCCTTGGCTTTTATGGATGGTAATAGCCTCAGCAGGAACAATTGGGAATTGTTTTCTGTCAACAGAAGCATGCTCTGATCTTCCACACTGAAAAACTCGAGAGGCTTTTACTATAGGAGTCCATTCGGGATCTGGACTATTTCGAACTTTTGATCTAGCGATAGCACCAACCATGGGCTCGAAAAAATTAATCCAAAGTCGCGTTCATAACATAATATTTTCATAATATTTTCTTTGTTTGTAGTTGAGGGTCCGAGTTAGCGAGCAAAGGTGTCTAATTAATTGAAGTTCGCCATCTTCTTCAGGATTATTTGTTGCATTGTCATCCTGAAGAATATTTACGTTCCGCTCTATATTAGGCACTGCTAAAGCTCTAAATTCTTCGTCTAAAAATTGGGAGGCAGGTTCTTCCAAACTGGGATTATTATCCCCTCTATCCTCTTGCAAATCTTCAAGAACTCTTTCTAACTCCATATCATCAAACACATCATAGTTTCTTTTCATGATCCTAATAGATTCGTGATTAGTTCTGAATGTGTTTTCAACGTCGTTGGAAAGAAGTTCAGCTTCTTCATTTCGCCAAGGATAGAAAAGCATTAAATGCTCTCGAAAATAATCCGATGGTGAAGAGTTAATGCTAAAGCGAACCCATCTTAGAATCAGGGGATGCTTACGTTTCTTAACGTAACCAGACCCGTCCATCAGTGGATAGTTTTGCTCAGCAACTTCGTCTTCAACATCAACCTCCAAATCATTTGCTTCATCATAGTCCTCACTATGATTAGCGGCAGATCGTGTATTGCGCTTATGAAATGTATACCAAGCAGCAAAATCTGCTAAACAAATTCCTTCCAGCTGCTCATGCCTTTGCACATATCGGTCAAGAATATTACGCTCAAAAATATCCACCGAGTTGTTTGGTAGTCGCTCTAATTCTTCATTTGAGCGAGCCAATCGAACTCGTTTGTCTGGATGACAAGTGTTTATAAAAATTGTACCTTCACTTGCCTCCGACATATGAAGGCCCAAAATATTGTATGATGCTTCTTGGGCTGATATTTCTGTAGCGTTAATAAACTTCTTCCCTATGTGCTGCAATTTCCTTTTAATAGATAAATTCCCATGGCTTATTTCAGCCATGGCTTCACGGAGCAACTGCGATACGCCTCTGTTTGATTTGTTAATGTAGTTAATAATATAACTACAATAGGCGTAGGCATCTAGCATAAATTGAATATCCATATTAGCTCTGTGTAAGCCTAGAATATCTCTATTATAAGCATTGAGCAGTCGGTCGGAAAATTGTCTGCGAAGAAAAATTTGTGGCTTTTTCAAGCTTGAACGTAAGGCTAATTTGTAGGCTTCAAAATTAGTATCAAGGTGGGACAGAAAATATTCAAAATTATTAAATAAAGCTGCGTCTTCATTAGAAATGGTCCTTAAAGTTTCCTTAATTTTTTTATACAAAGTTTTATGTTCTTCAACATTTACTTTGTTTTCTTCTATCGGATGCAAAACAACCGTTTTGGGCATAGGAGGGTATGGCATATTAAAACGGCAAAACTCCTGTCCGCGTAACTCTCTTAGGCAAGATGAACTGTGCTTGTGACGTTGATACTGAATTACTTCTTGTAGTTCAGGATCGTCTCCATTTGTGATAATAAACCTATCGATAAAGTTTATTACTTGCTCGGTATTTTCGGTGTCGTCGAGCTTAGGAGCACCAGCAAGCCAGTACATGCCATGAGAATGCGAAGATCCTCTGTGCTGAAATTCGATTCTCCAATAAAAATGGGAAAGATTGAATTCCGCAAATATTTCGGTTTTGAACAATTTCATTAATTGTCGCAACCTGTAATCGAAGTACCGAGAGCACGTCACTGGGTCGGATCGGATTAACCGAGCCTTTTCGGAGCTGGAAAGCGCTGCCGCTTCTTCCTCGCTTATAACCCTATTGTCCAATAGAAGAGAAAGGATAACTAAAAGTTCATTCCACTTCGTTTCAGCAGCGGAAAGTGTTATAAAAAACGTTGGCAACCCGAATTGTCGAATCATGGCGATCACTTTCTTTTTTTCAGCCTCCCAATGAGCTGATGCGGACCGTAAGCATTTAAGGATGTGGTAGCCATCATCATGTTGTACAAGTCTATGTACAAAAGACTCATCTCGCAGATTACCAGCGGTAACTGCTCCGTATTTTTTGCGTAAAGCAATCGAAATTGTATTTTGTATACGCTGCATTTCGTAAAATTTATACATTTATAAAACTTTAGGAACCACAGCGCAACGACGGTCGTAAAAACGGATTTGGGATCTGGCTTTTTTTGCATAGGTTGTATTTCCTTTAAATATTTCTCCGCAAGAAATAGTTGGAAATGAAAGTTCCTCTGCATCTTCGTCAAGCGTTAAGCTTGTTGGGCGGCGGCCTTCTCCCGGTGCCAATGCAATGCGTTGAATTGCAGTATCATTATTTTCCAATAATGTTTCATGGCCTCCGGGATTTAAATTTTCCTCGAGCTCTACAGCATTTTGGGATTGGTGCTGCTGCTGAAGAAGTTGCTCTACCGCTTCGCGATCAGATTCATCCGCAATAAAAGGAATTTCATTACTTCCTTGAAGTTGTGCTAGCCATGACTCGTTAAGTGAAATGTTGTGCTTTCTGTAGAGCTCGGTATTCACTAAGTACCGTACAGCTTCAAGGACCCGAGCGGGTCGAATAGTTTCAGTCATGAAATTGTGAGCGTACTCTAGCCTCCTTTTTAAATGGACTTGGATGACATGAGTAGAGTCGAAAGAGCGCGGAAGCGCAGTCACAATGTCAGGAACTGAAATTGGAACGTTCACCACAGCGCCTCGGATACCGCATTGCCTTTCATAGCCGAGAGAAATAATCCTCATGAAAGGGATTCTCGGTGAAATCAGGCGCTCTTCGAGGCAGGTGAGTCCATTTAAGCACTCGGGGATTTCGGGAAAGTCGAAACCATTCGAAAGGCAGAGTGATGGGAGTTTGCCTAAAGAGATGGCACGACGGCAGGTGTTGCAAAAATTATATTTGCCGGACGGACTGGGAAATTTTCTCGACAAATAGAAAGCGTTGCCAACGTTTAGGAGGGGAAATTTAGAGGAGATAGCAAGGATGTATAATCCGCTTACCTGCGAACGGAACCACGTTCCTCCACAGCAGACACAAATTTCCGTTGGTCGTTTTTTTATGTTCCTGTGATAAAGATCCCGCGCCGATGATCGAATCCTATGACGCTGTAGTTCTCGTTCCTGTTCCATCTCATCCTCAGAAAGGGCTGCTCTTGCGTCCATGTTCCTTTGTGACTGCCTTTGGGAGGCATCCAGTCGGTTTTGGGGGTCCATCCTAAAGTTGATTAGCCGATCCTCTGCCATTTGTCGAATTTTTTCCTCCCGAATCCTCCGCTGTTGTCGTGTTTCCCGTCGTTGAGATGTGTTCATCCGTTGCTCCTGCGATCTTGCGATGGGATTTCTCCTGGTTGCTCTCCTGTTATTGGCGTCCATTTCCCGTTCTCGCTGCCTCTCTTCCGGATTCCTTCGTCGTTGTCGGTGCTCCTCAGTATTTCTCTCCTGTTCCCTTGCATGTTCCTCCGAGTCCTGCCGATGATAAGCGCGCGCTGCGGCGTCCCGAATCCGTTCAGGAATTCGGTACTCCGGGTCGGTCCTCCGAACGGCATGGTCAGCAGTGTTTTGCACCTGCTCTCGTCGTCGCTCCTCGGGGTCCTCTCGGCGGGTCGCGCGCGCCTCCATATCCCGAATCCGTTCGGGAATTCGATGGTCCGGAATGGTCCTCCGAGCGGCATGGTCAGCAGTGTTTTGCACCTGCTCTCGTCGTCGCTCCTCGGGGTCCTCTCGGCGGGTCGCGCGCGCCTCCATATCCCGAATCCGTTCGGGAATTCGATGGTCCGGAATGGTCCTCCGAGCGGCATGGTCAGCAGTGTTTTGCATCTGCTCTCGTCGTCGCTCCTCGGGGTCCTCTCGGCGGGTCGCGCGCGCCTCCATATCCCGAATCCGTTCGGGAATTCGATGGTCCGGAATGGTCCTCCGCGCGGCATGGTCAGCAGTGTTTTGCACCTGCTCTCGTCGGCGCTCCTGGGGGTCCTCTCGGCGATTGGCACGTGCCTCCATATCCCGAATCCGTTCGCGACTTCGGAACTCCGGATCGGTCCTCCGAGTGGCATGATGAGTATCGTGCACCTGCTCTCGTCGGCGCTCCTCGGGGTCCTGTCGGCGATGAGCATGTCCTTCAGCATCCCGAATTCGCTCAATGTTACGGATTCTTTCACTTCGCCTCCAAGTGGCGCGTGCTGTGGCTTCCCATGCCCGACTTTTCTCCCGCAGTTCCGGGTTATTGGCGCGAACATTGGCGATGTGTTCAGAATTCCGAACCCTTATTTGGGATGCATTTTGTTCGTAGCTAGCCCTGCTTCTATTTAAAGCAGCTTGTCGGCGTTGCTCCTGTGACAATTGTGATATACGTGGCATCTTTTTTTGGCGCTAGTTGAAAAATTATAAATAATTATGAAAATGGAAAATTATAGAAGTTAATTATTTGGAAAATAAGAAATAATAGCAAATAAGAATTGTTAAGATGAAAGTTGGGTGATTGACTTACCAAATTTTTTGTTTCAAATTTAATTTGAAAACTATTTTTAAATACACTATGCACTATATTTTCCTTTTATAGAGATACTTTTCTCACACTTATTTTTGCACTTAAAAAAATACTTTTTTCACACTCACTTTTTAATAAAATACTTTTTTCACACTCACTTTTTAAAAAATACTTCTCACTGCTTTCTGGCAGAGTAACGTCGTCACTCAATAAATTTTTGTCTTTGACTGATCTGCGGATTAGTGGATGTGCTAATATATAGCCAAGTTAGGTAATACCCAAAATAATAAAAAATTGACCTTAACCCTTGAGGGTTACGCAATTTCATCCGTTTTTAGAAAGGTAATAAAAACCATGTTTTATATCTACCTGATCTACCTGTTTTGTAATTTTGTGGTTATAAATATTTGCCGTCACAATTTTTAGGATCATTTTATTTCCGACTCGACCAATCAGAAATAGGGTATTACCTGTTATTATAGGTGCCAAAGTTCGTACCTGAGATACCTGTTGTGCAATTTATCCCTTGCACGTGTCCCTGTTATGACCCTTGCAGGTGTTCATTAAAGCAAGGAATAAATCCCATGGACAAATAAAAACCCCTATACCTAAAAGGGCTCTTGAGGGCTGTAGACCCAAAATGAAATTCATTTAAATTTTATGATTGTTAGTCCCACAAAATCCCATTATTAATGGCCCGAAGTTAGCTTTCCTTTCTTGTTTTTATTTTGTTTTGATTGTCTTTTTGTGATTTTATTGTGCACTGTCTTTTTTTAATTTTTTTATCCTTTTTGGTTTCTTTGTTAACAATATTTATTGTTTATTTTATTAAAATATTATTTTGAATATTTAATTTTATTTCACTTAGTTTTTTTTGGTTTTCACTTTATTTAGATAGATTTTTTTCCTTTCTATTTTTATGCTTTTTTTTATGTATTTTTTTAAAAGTTTTTTGTTATTTATTATAATTATTATATTCCTTTTTTTAATATAATCTTTTTGGGAGTTGTCTTTTGTGGGTTAACTTTCACCGATTTTCTATGGGAACACTTAAATCGACTTTTAATCGACGAAACCCACTTTTCACTCCACGATTATATTTTATTTGAGCTTAGTGCGATCCCGATTCAAGACTCAATCAAGACAATACTGACTTTGCTGATCTTATCGGTTTACCATCAAACCTCGGCTTAAGAGAGAAACCTCAAAAAGGGCTATTTGTAAATCTAAACCATTGTCCAAAGAGACATTAGGAGAACGGACAATTGGCTGATGCAATAGTTGACTCATTGGTGAAAACTGATAAGATCGGAAGATATATCAAATTCGGACTGTCGGCGGCGAGCCGGTTCTCTTGTTTATTAGTCTGGCTCAGACCGTGGAAAAGTTTCAGAAATATGATTACAGTTAGAGCTGGATGTTTAGTCTAGGATAATTGCTTGGTGTCAGACACTAATGAGGGGAAGATTGACAAACAGGATATGACTCATCCAGCAGAGGCTTCTGCGATTTAAAATTATGTTTATATATTGTATTAGCTTAGTTAAGCTAAGGGTTGGATAACATTGGATTTGACGACGAAATCACATGCACCAAACTTTGCGGTGGGACGACGTAGTCATTTTCATCCAGGTAACTCTTCATTTGTGATCACAAACTCTGTGATGGCCATTCTCTCGTGATAAACTCCTGCCCAAGGTTTTTAAGCTTGTCGCCTAAGGTCAATTAGCGCCTAGCGACGCTGTTTTTCGTTCAGCGCGCGCCGCCGTCAATTCTCTTGTCGCTAAGGATAGTTTTGGTGATGTGGTGTTGCTAGCCACTGCCAATATTCTGGTTAGGAACCGCTCCGGAGTTCTACTGCCCTGACGAGCGCTGCTCGATTCTGGCTCGCAGGTGCATCTTGAACGCTGACGGACCAGTTGCAGCTGCGGAAGATAAGTTCTCCGGTGACTGTATCCGGTATAGGTTACGCAGGGTTCTCTACAGTTGGATTTTCTGTGCAAGGCAGTTTGCAATCCCAAAGCTCTATCTACTCCGCACAATTAACTGCGATCATAGCCTCCAACATCACTGACTTTCAGCCACATTTGGACATTGGACGTCAGCTCTTGGAAAATTCCCGCCAATGTAAAGCTAGCGGATCTTCATTTTCACCATCCTTAGCCAGTTGATTTGCTAATTGAAGCTGGATTATTTTACGAGCTGCTTTGTGTGGGGCAAATTCATCTGCCTCCTGGTTTGCAATCAATCAAAAAAACTCGGCTCGGTTGGATTGTTTGGGGAGGCGGACGCCTACGCGCCGGGTACTCATATGGGAAGACGTGGAGTTGCAAATAATATTAGATCGTCCTCTAACATCACTAATTCTCATTCCCCTGCCTGTATATTATGTGGTGGGTGGTCTCACGTAGAGTCTGCATATTATGGAAAGCTAAATCACATATTTCACAGTGTAATCTATTTATACACATTTTTTTATTTTCTCCGAGGTTTGTGAGGTACAGGTCCAAGTCGAAGCTTAAGAATGGAGCATGTAAAAATGTTTTCGGACTTGGGGTTCTAAGCCTGAACTCTGGCAATACTTGGATTTTTACGGTTTCTGGGTTGATTGCGCTTTTGGGATCCATGTATTCAGGTGTCTAGTCGATATTTGAATAAAATATTATCTATTTCGTGATGATTGGATTTAATCTGGTTATTTTTGTACAGGTGTCACAAAGGTAAGAAGACCTTATTCCTTGTCTATTAAATTGAGTTCTATCTAAGCTATTGAACTTCCTATTTCTCCATTTTTCCACTTGCCTGCTCGTCCCAAAGGAAAATCCATTAAAAATTCATTAAATTTGATTTCGAAGGTAAATAATTTTAGAGCACCTTATACATAATTTGTGCCGAGCAAGATAAAAAGCTTTTTCCCAATCGCTGACCCAAACGGATTGTCTGCTCCAAAAATGTAAACTTTTATAAGTCCTTTTTATACCAGTAGCCCGTTTCCATGCCAACCGAAAAAAGCATCAGAGTAACCTTAGGATTTATGTTACTAATATTTTTTCTGTCTTACAAGGCCGTTTCTTTTAGAAAGTTTGTGGACCGCTTTGAAAATATTTCCAGAGCTCAGTCTGCCTCTGGCCGACAACGTGTAAACATATATTTTTATTTCACACAAAAACATTTTTATTTTCTTTTTCAATTTTTTATATTAATTATTTTACTTTATTTAATTCATCAAGATAAGCAATCACATCCAGATATTCCGTTCAGTTCTTCCGAAATATTTTGTATTTTTATTGGCTCTGAATTGGCTAATCTAATGGGCTCCGAGGTTTCCTCGCTCTTGTCATAATCTGAGCAGTTACGACTCTGACATCCTTCTTACCTCATTTTATTTTTTATTTATTTTTTGTATTAAGGCTTAGTTTTACGAACCAATCGTTAATCCACTCTAGGATTCGAAATCGCTTAGCAAAAAAACAAAAAAAAGGCGGGGAATATATTTTGGGTATTTCTAAAATAAATCATATTATTTTCTTAAATTTATTTCCTTTACTTATTTTAATGTTCAATCGCTGAACATCCTATTATTCCCCTTGAGATTGTAGCGGCGACTGAAGAGTCATTTTCAAAATAATAATAAATAAAAAAAAAAAAAAACTAAAATTGTAAACAAATACCATCGATATACATATCGGCTTTGTAAATTGGGTTTTTTAACCGATAGTTAAAGCGAAGCTTTTACTTCGGGAGTTGCCAAATTGTTAAGGCGCGGGATCAGCTGCAGCGGGGAGGCTTAGGAAAGCTGCAATATCAGCTGTTCTGCATTTCCGGTAACCTAAATGGAATGTAGGTTGTTCCATGCTCGGTCTTTTCTATCGAAACCCCCCAGAAGTGCAGACGCCCAAATAATATCTCTCTGCAAGTGTAAATTTTATCAGCGCAAGATCAGCGCAAGTGCAAAGTGTTTATTTTTTTTTTCTTATCAAATTCCGAGTAAGTTGCAGATCATGCGTATGTTTTTGTTTTATTTACATGCATACGCTTATCTAGATTTGCAACGGAGATAAGGGCAGCCTAAGCCTGTGTTTGTGGGTTTTTTTTTTCTTTTGTGTGTCGCGGCTTTATGAAAGCGCGACCTCGTTGCGGTCTTATCAAAATTTATCAGGTGAATATAAAATTTATATTTGTAATAACTCCAGGGTACTTATTGTGGCCGTTTTAAAGTTTCGTTGCGGTCCACACCAAAACACCCCGGGAGCGCTCCTGGTGGAGGCTCCCAGTTCAGGAGCGGCTTAACCTCGATCGGGTAATCCGTCTCCCCCCTCATCTTCATCATCATCTTCATCTCCTAATACATTGGTGCCGGGAAATTAACACTCAGTGGCCGGAAAATTAACCGTAGGGATGGTGTAAGGGAATTTGCAGACCCAACGAATTCAAGACCCGTTAAGTGAAAGGCCGTTGACCCCACCAGCCATGGAATAAGGAGCAAAAGAGAAATTATTAAAACCGCTAGCCCAGCCGCCCAGCTCCAAACTCGTGGCGATCATTTTTTTCTCTCTTTTCTCATCTACATTTCATCCCCCAAATCACATGCGTTATAAAATGTTTTAATTTTATTTTCTTTTTAGTCAATAGTTTTAGTTATAAATTTAAATTTAAATTAATTACAGGCTTTTAGTGAAGTGGAAAAAAAACGGAATTGGAAAATATGAAGATAATATTTATTTTTTTTAAACTTTCGCGAACAAAATGGTTGTCAGTTTAATTTTAAATCGTTTAATTTTAATCCTCGTGCGAAAATAAGTTTGTTTTAAAATTCTATGGTGTGCAAAAGCTTCATTACACTCATTTACAGCAACCCAAAGCAGAGATCGATCTTTCGCCGATGGATTTACAGTGAGTGGTTTATTTACCTTTTACATATACACTGTAAAAAAAAAAATTTTTTTGAGTCCCACTGAATTTTAATATTATATTTAATGCATTCCTCCTTCATCTTAACATAAAAAATATCAAGAGCACGAATTTCATTTAAATGATTTAACTGTTGACTAATGAATACTCTATCCTAATGAATTTTAAATATTATCATTTTTCTAATACCTTTATTTGAAATTTATTTATCCTTTTAAAAAAAAGAAAAAAATGATATTTACTCATACCAAAATTTCATTATCTATTTTATATATATAAAAGAACATCGTGTTTTATGTTACACCACTTATAAATCAAGAACGGAAGAACAGATTTGAGTGAAAATTGGTAGGGAGGTAGCCTAGAGCCAGGAGAAGGACATAGGATACTTTTTGTCCCGTTCGACAGCGTTCCTCCCTGGCCCATACTTTTTTATTTAGGCAGACAGCTAAGAAGAAAATGTCAAATGTCAAAATGTCAGTTACAAACGAAGTCAAATTCATAGTCAGGCTCTCAAATTTAACAACGAACCAAAAAGATTGTGTTGCGCTGAAATCAATATTAAAACTATTTCTATTAAATAAATAATTAACAAGTGGATTGAAGTGAAGTGAAGTTTAATTAATAATGCCGCGACCAAGACGGTCGAATCTTTCCCGACAAAGCCGTAATGCAAGAAGAATACAAAATATTGCATATGAAAGGACTGAAGAAGAACGAGAAATTGCACGTGAACAGCGCCGCAATAGTATGGCTCGACTTCGTGCTTCTCAAATAGATTTCAATTTGCGACGCAGATATTTAGCTGATTTGAATCGAGCTGCGTTTCGATACGATTGCAGCAATGATTACAGCTTGCATCCTAGCGTTTGCATTGGGCAAATGGACGTTGTTTGCGAGTATTGTGGTGCATTAAAGTTTTCCGGAGAAACGCCTGGATTATGCTGCGTTAATGGTAAAGTGAAATTGCCAGTGTTGACTCCGCCACAAGAGCCATTGTATTCATTGCTTTGCGGCGAAACACAAGAATCACGCCACTTTCTTGCAAATACTCGAAAATACAATAGTTGTTTCCAAATGACGTCATTTGGGGCAGACAATATCGAAGAAGGAGGTTTTAATCCGACATTTAAGGTATTTATTTTTGTACTTACATAGAATGTAGTTAAAGAATCTGGTTTTTATTTTGTAGATACAAGGACAGATTCACTATCGAATTGGATCATTACTACCTTTCGAAGATACACAGAATAAATTTTTACAAATATATTTCATGGGCAACATGGAAGAACAACTTGATCGACGCCTAGGGATCAATGCAGGAATGAAGCGAGCAATTCTTCAAGACTTGCAGTGTCTGCTTCATGAACATCATGCGTTGGTCAGGTTGTTTAAGAGTGCTTTAGAGCGCATGCCAAATGATGACTATAAAGTTGTCATCAAAGCAGATAAACGACCATCTGCACAATATACGCCTAAAGGTTGGCTCCGTAGTAATCATGATTCGAAACATAAACCAACCAAAACTGTGCAACGGTACGCGTTTGGTGGTTAGTAAATTGATGAACAATGTAATTTACGCTACGATAATGATAGGAAAATTCAAAGGTGAGGAAGTTCTCATTCCGAGGATCCCGATGATCCCAACCGATATGCCGTTTGAATTTAAAAGACTTCAATTTCCGATACGTCTTGCATTTGCCATGACAATCAACAAATCACAAGGCCAATCCTTAAAAGTTTGTGGTTTAAATCTAGAACATTCATGTTTTTCCCATGGTCAATTATACGTGGCATGTTCACGGGTCGGAAGACCATCTGCGTTGTTTGTTTTTGCGCCTGATAATAAAACAAAAAATGTCGTGTATCACAAGGTGCTTAAGTGAAGAGCAACCTATGTACTAAAATACAGAAATAATAATGAATGATTAAGGAGGAGAAACAAAGAATATTGTATACCCACAAGTATTACAGAATTTAATTAATTTGAAAATTGTTCTTTTTTGTTTGACTTATTTTTTATGCGTGCAACAACAATATGCCACAGCGAAACGTGGCAGGGTACTGCTAGTATTATATATAAACTCATACTTCTCGAAACATTTACATTAATTTATATTTTTTTTTAAATCTTACTTATAAGCTTTCCTCCCGTGTTATTAGACTATTGGTTTATGCAAGCAAACAATTAGGAATAATGTCAAACACCTCTTTAGCCCTAGCCAAATTTTTATTAGTTTTAAATTGAATTAAATCTATTTTATAATGAATTGAATACCTCCTGTTTGAACTGACCTGATGACTCCACGGTTGTAGGGTGTGAAAGGGGTCACCAAAGCAATGCTTTATCGGACCGTGACCAAAGGTAGGGTGGGCAGTACGCGAGCCTATTTACATCTAAGGCATCGCAAACTTTCTACTTCTCTACTCTCTCTCTCTTTCTAACTCTATCTCTAACTCTATCTCGCGTCGAATTAATTCTTCCGTTCTTCCTGTTAGTATCTAGCTATCTATCTTGTCGCCAGCACGCTTAATTCTGGACTTTATTTAATATTAAATGTGGCAGTGTTAGGATTTGTACGAAGCAAGATCTCCATCCCAAAGATCTCCAAATGATTATTAGTGTTCGTCACTGACCAGGATTTAAAAAAACAAACGAGAAATTTTTCTAAATTTGGCAGAAAGGTCCACAATGTGTTGGAACCTGAGGAAAACAGATATCGCGAGCTTAGGGTCGAGTTCTGGCCCGGGCTAAGACACAGTGTCACCAATCTATCAATCTCTATCATTCTAAAAGCGAAATGAATTTCACCGTACGGAATGTGGTGGTACTACTCCAGAGTAATGCCCCATCCAGAAGTTCATAAGCGTAGAATCCTTTTGGGATTACTTGAGGCTTCCGTTATGGTCTTTTGGAATACATATGAATCTGTCGGAAACAGGTCGATGGCCAAGACCAAACTAGAAGCTGGGAGAAGTAATCTCTCTAGTCCTGGAAAGAAAGGAGTAATGACTTTACTACTTCTAACTAACTATCTACTTTTATTTTCCTGAGAAGTCGAAGAAAACAAATACCTTACAATACGTGTGACATCTAGCATCAGTTCAAACACTCTTTTGATTAGATTTTTTTTTCTCTTTTGTTGGTTTCGTTGCTGAAGGCAACGTATCCTTAAGTAAAATATTTTGTTTGCTAGCAACAAGCTGAGCAGCGAGATTTTGATAATTCTTTTTTATTCCTTTTGTTGATACCTTCGTTGTGGAAAAGTTAAGATTTTTGGGAAGATGGGGATAGACCGGTCTCCAGATAAAGGAGCTGCAAACAGTTCCAATTCCTGTTGTCCGATTTGTAACGCCGAGGTAAACGCTGCCGAGGTCTACGTAACGGCATGCCAGCAAGAGTTTCATAGGAAGTGCATAGAAGCTCACTGGAAGAAGAGTTTACAATGTCCGGCAGACCCAAAGGAGTTAAAGTAACGGAGGATCCGGAAAGACGAACTCGAAGTCAATCCAGGAATCAGCCCATCCCCGATAACGTCGGGAGACTAACGACAGACGACATAGCTACTACTTCAGGGTCCAATCCCATTAGCAGCAATGAAAGCAGCATTTCGGCGAACGCCACAACGCTACTAGCTATGGAGCGGAGATTGCTGGAGTCACTTTCAGGAAAGATGGCCGAGTTAATCCAAAACTCAGTAGCTGACGTTTTGACTAGGACATTAGCAACTCAGAATCACAGTTCGGGAATGAGTCACCCGTGTTTACCTCCATCAGAAGAAAGTCTGCAAAACAGGATAGACCTAGAAAATAGCAGAATACCTGGGAGAGATCACACATTAAGTCCGCGTTCCCAAAATTCTCAGGGAAGCTATACGTCAGATTTGTTGAACCGCCCAGATAAGGTAGTGCATATCCTCAGCGGGTGGAAAATTAAATATTCCGGAAAAGGAGTGTCTGTGGACAACTTCATATATAGAGTGGATGCACTGACTAGGGAGACTTTAGGAAATAACTATACGGTACTTTGCAGAAATGCAAGCGTTCTTTTTGAGGGCAAGGCCAATGAATTTTATTGGCGATATCATAAAGCCCATGGCGAAGTCCAATGGGACAGTTTCTGTTCAGCTTTGCGGCTTCAGTTTCGTCAGGTTAGGGATGACGGCGACACTGAGGAGATTATAAGAAATACCAAACAAAAACCCAACGAATCGTTTGATTCATTTTACGACACCGTGTCAGGTCTGGTCGATCAGTTGGATCACCCGTGGATACAGCAGAAGCTAGTGAGAGTTATCAAAAATAACCTTCGTCCCGAGATAAGGCATGAGATTTTAAATCTCGATATCCAAACAGTCAGCGAGTTAAGAGGAATTTGTCGCAGACGCGAAGCTTTTATGGATGAGGTAAAGAGATCTCAAGGATACTCTCGAAGCACGCCTTTCAAACGCGATATCTCTGAGTTTGGTGAAGGTTACGATGTTCCGGAAACGGAGCAATCCGATGATGAAGCAGGAATAGAAGCTTTCTCCCTGTTGTGCTGGAATTGCCGCAAGGAAGGTCATAGGTATCAGGATTGTATATCGGATAGGAGAGTTTTTTGTTACGGTTGTGGAGCACCGAATACTTACAAACCAAACTGTAGTAAGTGTTCAAAAAACTTCCAAGCCGGCACGTCGAAGTCGCAGTTCAGACCGAAAGCTCCGAGTGCCGTAAGAAGTCAGGCCACAATGACCGAGAAATAGAAGAGGTAGTGTTGGCAACCTCAACCCCTTCCATCGACAAACAGTGCACTGATCCAGGTCCTTTGCTTCACAGCAAAATACTGAGGTTACAGGAGGAGAATATTTCAGGATTGTATCACAACCCAAACTTTAAAATGCAGCGGTCCCGAAGTTCAAGGCGGGTAAGTCAGTTTTGGGGGCGAGTAAAGGAGGTTAAACAGGGCCTTCAGTACATTAATTCCTTGCCAGCAGGATCAAGCGATCCGCGACCTTTTGTACCCGTCAAGTTTCTGAATCGTACTGTCTATGGATTATTAGATTCAGGAGCCTCAATTAGTTGTGTTGGTGGTAATTTAGCTGAGGAATTAAAAACTAGCATTAAATATAAAGTAATAGCATGTAGTGCCTCAACAGCTGATGGAAGAGCGCAGCAGATCATAGGATATTGTAAAGTTGAAGTAGAATACGGGGAAGTTAAAAAGTTAATGAAAATTTGTATAGTACCCTCTTTAAAACAAGATTTATATTTAGGGATTGATTTTTGGAAACTCTACGATTTATTACCCCGAAAGTTAATGATATCTGAACTAGGGTCAACAGAAGTAAACCCAAAGCTCAACGTTGATCAGCATATTTTGTCTGAAGTGGATAAGGCCAAGTTGATGAACGTCATCAATTGTTTTCCGTCGTTCGCGCAAGAAGGACTGGGTAGGACGAATTTAATAACTCATACCATCGAGGTGGGTAAGGCTAAACCCATCAAGCAAAGACACTTTCCAGTTTCACCCGCGGTGGAAAAGGCCATGTACTCCGAAATTGATAGGATGTTAG
>NW_025319144.1:0-101685 GCF_017639315.1 Drosophila ananassae
TGAGTAGTCACGGGTTAAGCTGCATCGGTTTGTGTTTTGGAGAGGCAGTCCCGGAGGGGCTAGCGTTAGGTCCCCAGGGAGAAAAATTGTGATCAGTCATGGGGTTCGGAGGAGGATCCTTCGCTGTTTAGCAGGTCGATGACAGGTGGTGGGAAGTATTTTTCCCCTGTTAGGATTATTTCGTCTGGTAGGACAAGTCGCCTGATAGATAGGGGTTGGCCTCGTACCATCCTAGCAGCCCTTTCGCGGGTAATTTCCCCATGTATGAAAGATCTCCTAGTCCAGTTTATAGCCCTCTCACCTAGGCGGTCAATCCCTTTGCTGGAAAGGTTTGGGTGTACGTATTTGGTCCTGGATACATCACTGTTGGAGCCTTCGTTCTCCTTCTTTATCTCAAGCCTAAGGAGAGTCGGGATAGTGCAGGATTTCGGTGGGACTCGCTTGTTTTGTCCGTTGCCATTGTCATTGTAATGATCCAGGACTTGTTTGGATAGTCTGGGTCTTTGTTTTTTTGTGCTGACGGGGGTAACTGGGTTAAGGCCAAGGTGTTGCGCTGCCAGATTTACATGCATTAATAGGGCGTAAGCGAGTCTAGCACTTTGTGCTCCATAAATCTCCTCAAGTGTTTTAATGTTGAAGGTGCTGGCTAGGACCTTATTAGTGGTGTGCCTACCCGCTTCCAGTGATCGTCTTATAATGGCGTTTGTGGCAGATTGGACCTTCATCACTGCCGAATCTGAGGCCAGCGATGCCCAGACCGGGATGGCATGTTGCCAGATGGGGATAATAAGCTGCTTAATCAGCGTAGCCTTGGTGGGTTTGGGTAGGGGGCTGTGCGGACCAATTAGCCACTCAAGACTCTTTGCCCTAGCCCTCAGCCTTATGCAAAGGAGGGAAATGTGAAGGCTCATCTTTATTTTCCTATCCAATGTGACCCCAAGGTATTTGTATTTGTTAGCCTGAGGTATGATCTGTCCATTGAGGTGGAGTTTGGTCTGGTTGGTTTGGGTCATATTTTGTCCAGAAAAGAAGGAGACGTGGGCGCATTTTTTAACATTGAAGGTCATGCGCCATTTGTTTGCCCATTCGGAGATGACGTTGAGGTATGCTTGCAGATGCTTTGCGTGTTCCTTTGGCTGTTTGTGTGACATAAGTACCGCTGTATCGTCTGCATATGTGGCTAGAAGGAGCTTGGTCGGGGTAAGAGTACAGTTCCTGGAGATAATGGGAACTGCATCTGGGAGTGGCATGTCAGAGGTGTAGATCGAGTATAGGATTGGGCCGAGGATGCTCCCTTGGGGCACTCCAGCACTGATGGAACCAAGCCTGGATCTGATTCCACCAGTTCCTTTCACCTTGAAAGTCCTGGTTTGGAGGTAGCTGGTGAGGACTTTGTGTAGTTGTTTAGGGACAATCTTGGAAAGTTTTTGTAAAAGTCCCTCATGCCAAACCCTATCGAAAGCCTGCGAGAAGTCCAAAAAGATGGCCGAGCAGTGTTCCTTTTCTTCAAATGCTCTCAGGATGTGTTGCGTGACCCTCAACACTTGCTGTTCCGAACTGTGTTCTGGGCGAAAGCCAAACTGGTGTTCTGGTATGGCTTCCGCAAAGTTCTTACACTTGAAAAGCTTGGAGAGAAGGAGGCGCTCAAACAGCTTTCCAAAGCCGGAGAGGAGACTTATGGGCCTGTAGGAGTCCGGGCAATGATTTGGCTTCCCCGTCTTATGGATCATGGTGATGACAGCTAGTTTCCATTGATGGGGGAAATGGCCGAGTCTTAGAACAGAGTTGTAAATATGCAATAGGTAGAGGACTGCCTTCTTTGGTAGTAATTTGATAAGGGCGTTTTGGATTTGGTCTTCCCCAGGGCTCTTCGCGGTCGCCAGAGCAGCAATCTGTGTTTGGAGCTCCTCCAGCCTGAAGAAAATCGGGGCCGAGGGGGGAGAAGGTGAGTGTGCATAGAAATCATTAAGATCATTTATTATAGCAATTCTTTCCTGTTCCAGAGTGGTCATTTTGGGGGAGAACCTATCCTCCAGGTGTTTGACGAAGGCGTCCGCCTTTTCTTTAGAGGAACGGGTCCATATGTGGTCGGAGGAAGCTGGCGAGTGTCCAGAGGACCTGAACTGTACTGGGATCTTGAGAGGATGGTCAGATTGGGGTTGACTTTTGATGTGCCTGGTAATTTTCCAAATCTTGGCCATGTTGTATCTATCTTCAGGGTCAAGATTGAGGAGCATGCGGTTTACCTGGGCTTGTTTTAGTCTTTTAATTGCTTTTTTAAACTTGTTTCTTACTCTGGAAAACTTTGCTTTATTTTCAGGTGAGGGATCCTCTTTCATTTTGGAGAAACATGCTTGCAATAGCTGAAGAAGGATGCTGGCTGGTTTATCAAGCTTAGTCGTGTGACGAGAAGGATGTTTGGTCGAATATCGGGAGGCGTTGTTTGCGGTGGGAGTGGCGTGTAAAGCAGCGCTCTCAATGTTTTTAAGTAAGATGCCAACGCAGTCTTCAATATCCTCCCCACTGTTTATTTCAGTATTTAAAAGAATGTATTTTTCCAGATGGTCCCTGAATGCTTTGATTCTGTGAGATCCTCGTGGGAGGGGAGGAGGTCTTGGCGCAGCCTGTTCGACATCTGGACTGATTAAAGGAGTTTTGCCCAGTGCCGCATTGATGATGAGTGGGACATGGTCAGAGGATAATTCGGATACCGATGAGATGGAGATGTGGGTAGGGAGGAAACCCGAATACACGGCAAAATCTATTGCCGAGGGATTTGCCTTTTTGTTAAAGGGATAACAAGTGGCCTCTCCTGTAGCAAGTATGTTATATCTGTTTTTTGCTTGGACTGCTTCCGCTAACAATTTCCCTCTGTTGCAGCTACGAGCGTTTCCCCACATCTGGTTTTTTGCATTCCAGTCCCCCGCAATGATGAACCTCAGTGATTGTGGATTACATAGTTGGTCTATCCCTTTCAGGAGGCGAGGAAAATCGTCGTTTTGCCATTTCACAGATGGTGGGCAATAGATGGAGGCAAGTATGACATTTTGTACGGCAATAGGGCAGATTTGTACCGCTTCTTCATTTCTAGGTACAAAGACCGAATGGGCAAGGTCGCTACGAACTACTGCGACACCGGATTTAGGGCTGTGTAAGCCTTGTATCCAGGGATATCAATGGTTCATGTCCTAATTTCGCTGACGAGCAGGACGTCAACATCACGTCCCCTTAAGAACGCTGAGAGCTCGTCAATTTTGTTATGGATGCCCCCAGCGTTCCAGAACACAATCTTTAAGCTCTTGGGAGCTTTAGGCATAGGGACAGTCATTGGCGTCTAGGCTGTTATTTAAAATCGAAGCCATTTCGATTGTCTGGATAGAGCAGGATAAGTTGGCTAGAAAGTCATTGTCCGGTGAGGCCTCTGTTATGTCAAACATATTTGTAATTTTAATAAACAGTGTTGACAATTTATTTATTTTTTTCTCGATAGAAGCCACTTTTTCCAGCAGCTTGGACTGGGCAGCCTCGTGGGTGAATGCCAGTTTCTCCAGCAGCTTGTGCCAGTGCAGCTGGGATTTTACACTGGATTGGCGCGAGTTTTTGAGAGCTGCGCCAGTCCGTTTTTGGATCAAACTCTCCTGAGGAGTTGGCCATCCCTGCCCTCGAAGCCGTTGGGAGCGCTCCTTTCCCTCTTGCTCCAGTTGGAGCCTCTCCTGAAAGCGAGCCAGATGCGCCTCTGCCGGATTTGGTCGCCTCTGTTGCCTAAATGGGTTGTAGTTGCTGCGCTGTTCCGTTGGATGTTGCCGTTGCTGGTTTAGCCTTCGGTCCAGATTTGTTTCGGCCATCCTTGACCTGTGATGGGGGGATTTTTGCAGTTGCCTTGTCGAGTGGTGGCGCGGGTCCCTGTTGGGCCGTTGTTTAATTGGATGGTGGGGGGTAGGAGTCATTTCGTCATTTTGAAGGATAGTCCAGTAGTTGTTGTTGCTCGGCTCGTTTCGGTTCTGGGAGGGACCCACGTCCTTCTTTAGTGGGCGGTGACTCCGCTGACGCTCAGGCGGAGCAACCGGGCGGAGGGTATCCTGGGCCGCTCTTCTCTTCACCTCCTGGAAGACCCTACAACCCTTATAGGCACTTATGTGCCGACCCCCACAGTTGCAGCATCGAGGGGGTACATGTCTGGGCTTTTTGCAGGCTGTGGTGGAGTGCTGCCCTGCACACTTCATGCAGACGAAGGCTCGTCTGCATGAGCCCTTTTTGTGCCCATGTTTTTGGCAACGGTGGCATTGGGCCAATGCAAGGGCATTCGTAGGCGGACGGAAGGGCAAGGACAAGGACATTAGCGGGACCGGGGGCTTACGAAGGGGGACAATGGGAGGGGCCATCGCTGTAGGAGTTTTAATGTTGTTGTTTCTATTGCTGCTGTTTCCATTAATTTGGGCCCCTTCCCTGGCCCCGTTTCCCTTTACCCTATTGGCCTCAGCTCTTGCTTCCACCCGTTCCATGTAGAGCCGTTGGGCATAAAGACTCTTGAAGACAGGAGTCTTTTCTGGCTTGTAATGGAAGGGGGAGGAAACATCCATCAGTGCAGGACCCTGAGGATTATGATTGGGCGTGGTGTGGACCGTAGCTTTAACATTAAAAACCACGGGGCCCATGTCTGCCGAGCTGGACTCGCTGGCTCTAAGCGGAGTTGGTTTTTTAGGGGCTGGTTTACTTGATTGATTCATTGTGGCGAGTTTGGCGGGTCTGGTGGGGGATGAATATTCGGGCTCCTGCTGCAAAATCTGGCTGTATGTGGTTTTGGGGGCATTGGGGGGAGGGGGGTTTGCATCGCTATCTTTAAGTTGTGAGAAAAAGTTTCTCAACAACTCATCAGATAAAATTTTAATAGGCGATTTGTTGTTTTTTGTTGTGTTGTTGTTTGGATGGGCCAGCTGGTCCAACTTGGGCGCAACATGTTCAAACTCCCGGTTGGCTCTCTTGATGTCGTTGGTTAGCGTAGTTGGAGAGGAAGACAACAGCCGTTTATTGTTTTTGTTTATGGCTGTGTTTGAACCAACAGGTGGCTCACGATCAGCTGTAGGGCTTGTTGTTTTTTTGGGCAAGGCGGAAGCTAAGGTCTTGGTTGCTTGTATTTCAATGTTCGCGCCAATTTCAGGACCCGTAGTCAGGGAAGAGGAAAGTGGGGTATAGTGTGTGTGTGTCTGTGAGTGTGCTTGGGTGCATTGCTTCGCGCCAATTTCAGTCCCCATAGGCAAGGGAGAAGAAAGTGGTGCAGTATGTGTGTGTGGCTGTGTTTGTGTGAGTGTATGGGGGTGTGTGCTTATTGGAACTGTTGTCTTATTACTCTTATCTATTGCATTTGGCGGGCTCTTTGCCTTGGAAGAGGGGTCATAGAGGGAAAGTGGATCTGGCTGTGTGTGTGTGTGTGTATTTGCATTTATTTTTGGCGGGCTCTTCTCCTTGGAAGAGGGGTCATAGAGGGAAAGTGGATCTGGCTGTGTGTGTGTGTGTGTATGGGATATTTTATTTGTATTTATTTTTGGCGGGCTCTTCGCTTTTGAAGAGGGGTCAGCGGGGGGAGTCCTTAAATTGGCGTCACACACATTCACGCAGGAATCATCTGATGATTGCAATGAGGATCCTGGGTGACGCCCCGAATAGGGGGAAGAAAGTTCAATTTTCTCAGTGGACTCACCACCATAAGGCCACCATAAGGAAGTAAATGGCTCGATGTTGTCCAGGTTGATATTGTCCATCTCCTTTTGTATTTCTGTCCTTGTGTCCTCCATATCTCCTTTTTAAGTCTCCTTTTAATTAATAAGTCACTTCAACTTGTTTTTTTTTTTTAATGTGTTTTTTTTTTTATTTGTTTTCTTTTAAAGGAATTGTATGAATTTTACAAATAACTTTTACTTGGCGTTTTACACTTTAAACAAATTCAAATTCAAATTTCAAAGATTTGGCGGGCTGGTTTAAGACCAGTCCTCGCTGCTCCAGGGCCCAAATGGTTGTGAGAATGCTGGGAAGAGAAAAGTCTCCCGGAGTATTACCCAGAGGGCAACTTTTGTTCCGGGAGACTTTCCATGAAATTGGCGGGCTCCTGGAGAGAGCACTTTCTCCTGTTGTTGTTTCTGGGGTCGTCGGGTCGCATTCGTCCCATGGTCGTCTTGGCGCTAGGTGGCAACTCCATATGCCAGGCGGGACCAGTTGGCAGCTCTCGTTTCTGGTGCTTTGCCCCAGGTGGCAACTCCGACCACCAGGCCGGGCAGGTTGGCAGCGCTCATCGCAGAAATGGGTAAATATAGGAAGAAAATTTAAGAGTTTGTGAGTTTTTGCATTTCAGGGAGACATTTAGGACAACACATTGAGGGACGGCATTGTGGGACAGGGGATTTTGCCGGTTGGCGTGTTCAAGGGCGTCGTCTTTCTGGTGCATCGGGTCGTGTCGTCTTTGAGGGTAAGTTTTGTTATCAGGTACGTTTGCAGGTGAATCCAGTGGAGGTCGTCAAGTGGATAAGGGTTATCACAGGTGAGTGTCACAGAGAGTTGGTAAGTCGGCAGTCAGCGTCGTTAATAGGAAATTTTTGGATCAAAAACATGGAATGCAGTATTAAGAAGAAGACGGATGATTATGTAAACATTGAAAACATGTAAACAATGAGGACTTCAAGACAAGATTAAAAGACAGCAATTTGGGACGACATTGAGCAGACAGGTACGCAGATGATCCTGGAGCAGGTGCCATCCTTTGGAAGTGCAATAGCTTCTCAGGCATCAATTCCCTTCAGGGGGGATATTTGGAGCGTATTAATTTCAATTTTCCATCATTTTAGTTCCTCGGTGTCGGCAGCGTCAGGGTCTTATTTCAATTTTCCCTTTATTCCTCCAGGTTTTGCACGTTCGTGAAGGGTCAAAGAATAGGTAAGTAGGCTAAATTTTGTTTGGTTTTAGCGGCGTCAGGATTAATTTTACTTTTCTCTTTTCTTTCGAGGAACAATGTCCAGCAAGAATGGGCGCTCGTGGTTAGGATCATTTGGAGCAAGAGAAGCAGGAGGAAGGTCATCATTGGACAGGAGCTTTGAAGGAGGAGATATAATAAGATGAGTTCCAATAGCACTTTGATGTAGAACCCCTTGTAAGATTTTTGTATCTTCTTTTCTCGTTTCAGGTTGCCGACGCTCTAGGACATGGAAACATCGTCAAGTTTGGTAGTGGATGGCCGAGCGAACTGTGGGTGGCCTGTTCCAGAAATATCCCATTTTGTAGCCAGAGGAGAGAAGGCACAGGTGAGTATGATGTCCTGAGACTGGCAGTCAGACAAATTTGTAATATATATTCCTCAAGCAGGAGCAGTGGCTGTGCGATCTTGTTTCTGTGTCTGACAATTTTGATCGCCCCCTCTATTAAAATGCATCGTTGCCGGGAGATTTGAGGCAGCGTTGGAACACACCCACACACCCACACACACACACCATACAATCATCGCCGATGCTGGAATATGGGAGGAGTTTCTACGGAGGAGCCAGTGAGTACTCACGGGTTAAGCTGCATCGGTTTGTGTTGTGTTTGCGGGGGGCTAGCGTTAGGTCCCCAGGGAGAAAAATTGTGATCAGTCATGGGGTTCGGAGGAGGATCCTTCGCTGTTTAGCAGGTCGATGACAGGTGGTGGGAAGTATTTTTCCCCTGTTAGGATTATTTCGTCTGGTAGGACAAGTCGCCTGATAGATAGGGGTTGGCCTCGTACCATCCTAGCAGCCCTTTCGCGGGTAATTTCCCCATGTATGAAAGATCTCCTAGTCCAGTTTATAGCCCTCTCACCTAGGCGGTCAATCCCTTTGCTGGAAAGGTTTGGGTGTACGTATTTGGTCCTGGATACATCACTGTTGGAGCCTTCGTTCTCCTTCTTTATCTCAAGCCTAAGGAGAGTCGGGATAGTGCAGGATTTCGGTGGGACTCGCGTGTTTTGTCCGTTGCCATTGTCATTGTAATGATCCAGGACTTGTTTGGATAGTCTGGGTCTTTGTTTTTTTGTGCTGACGGGGGTAACTGGGTTAAGGCCAAGGTGTTGCGCTGCCGGATTTATATGCATTAATAGGGCGTTAGCGAGTCTAGCACTTTGTGCTCCATAAATCTCCTCAAGTGTTTTAATGTTGAAGGTGCTGGCTAGGACCTTATTAGTGGTGTGCCTACCCGCTTCCAGTGATCGTCTTATAATGGCGTTTGTGGCAGATTGGACCTTCATCACTGCCGAATCTGAGGCCAGCGATGCCCAGACCGGGATGGCATGTTGCCAGATGGGGATAATAAGCTGCTTAATCAGCGTAGCCTTGGTGGGTTTGGGTAGGGGGCTGTGCGGACCAATTAGCCACTCAAGACTTTTTGCCCTAGCCCTCAGCCTTATGCAAAGGAGGGAAATGTGAAGGCTCATATTTATTTTCCTATCCAATGTGACCCCAAGGTATTTGTATTTGTTAGCCTGAGGTATGATCTGTCCATTGAGTAGGAGTTTCGTCTGGTTGGTTTGGGTCATATTTTGTCTAGAAAAGAAGGAGACGTGGGCGCATTTTTTAACATTGAAGGTCATGCGCCATTTGTTTGCCCATTCGGAGATGACGTTGAGGTATGCTTGCAGATGCTTTGCGTGTTCCTTTGGCTGTTTGTGTGACATAAGTACCGCTGTATCGTCTGCATATGTGGCTAGAAGGAGCTTGGTCGGGGTAAGAGTACAGTTCCTGGAGATAATGGGAACTGCATCTGGGAGTGGCATGTCAGAGGTGTAGATCGAGTATAGGATTGGGCCGAGGATGCTCCCTTGGGGCACTCCAGTACTGATGGAACCAAGCCTGGATCTGATTCCACCAGTTCCTTTCACCTTGAAAGTCCTGTTTTGGAGGTAGCTGGTGAGGACTTTGTGTAGTTGTTTAGGGACAATCTTGGAAAGTTTTTGTAAAAGTCCCTCATGCCAAACCCTATCGAAAGCCTGCGAGAAGTCCAAAAAGATGGCCGAGCAGTGTTCCTTTTCTTCAAATGCTCTCAGGATGTGTTGCGTGACCCTCAACACTTGCTGTTCCGAACTGTGTTCTGGGCGAAAGCCAAACTGGTGTTCTGGTATGGCTTCCGCAAAGTTCTTACACTTGAAAAGCTTGGAGAGAAGGAGGCGCTCAAACAGCTTTCCAAAGCCGGAGAGGAGACTTATGGGCCTGTAGGAGTCCGGGCAATGATTTGGCTTCCCCGTCTTATGGATCATGGTGATGACAGCTAGTTTCCATTGATGGGGGAAATGGCCGAGTCTTAGAACAGAGTTGTAAATATGCAATAGGTAGAGGACTGCCTTCTTTGGTAGTAATTTGATAAGGGCGTTTTGGATTTGGTCTTCCCCAGGGCTCTTCGCGGTCGCCAGAGCAGCAATCTGTGTTTGGAGCTCCTCCAGCCTGAAGAAAATCGGGGCCGAGGGGGGAGAAGGTGAGTGTGCATAGAAATCATTAAGATCATTTATTATAGCAATTCTTTCCTGTTCCAGAGTGGTCATTTTGGGGGAGAACCTATCCTCCAGGTGTTTGACGAAGGCGTCCGCCTTTTCTTTAGAGGAACGGGTCCATATGTGGTCGGAGGAAGCTGGCGAGTGTCCAGAGGACCTGAACTGTACTGGGATCTTGAGAGGATGGTCAGATTGGGGTTGACTTTTGATGTGCCTGGTAATTTTCCAAATCTTGGCCATGTTGTATCTATCTTCAGGGTCAAGATTGAGGAGCATGCGGTTTACCTGGGCTTGTTTTAGTCTTTTAATTGCTTTTTTAAACTTGTTTCTTACTCTGGAAAACTTTGCTTTATTTTCAGGTGAGGGATCCTCTTTCATTTTGGAGAAACATGCTTGCAATAGCTGAAGAAGGATGCTGGCTGGTTTATCAAGCTTAGTCGTGTGACGAGAAGGATGTTTGGTCGAATATCGGGAGGCGTTGTTTGCGGTGGGAGTGGCGTGTAAAGCAGCGCTCTCAATGTTTTTAAGTAAGATGCCAACGCAGTCTTCAATATCCTCCCCACTGTTTATTTCAGTATTTAAAAGAATGTATTTTTCCAGATGGTCCCTGAATGCTTTGATTCTGTGAGATCCTCGTGGGAGGGGAGGAGGTCTTGGCGCAGCCTGTTCGACATCTGGACTGATTAAAGGAGTTTTGCCCAGTGCCGCATTGATGATGAGTGGGACATGGTCAGAGGATAATTCGGATACCGATGAGATGGAGATGTGGGTAGGGAGGAAACCCGAATACACGGCAAAATCTATTGCCGAGGGATTTGCCTTTTTGTTAAAGGGATAACAAGTGGCCTCTCCTGTAGCAAGTATGTTATATCTGTTTTTTGCTTGGACTGCTTCCGCTAACAATTTCCCTCTGTTGCAGCTACGAGCGTTTCCCCACATCTGGTTTTTTGCATTCCAGTCCCCCGCAATGATGAACCTCAGTGATTGTGGATTACATAGTTGGTCTATCCCTTTCAGGAGGCGAGGAAAATCGTCGTTTTGCCATTTCACAGATGGTGGGCAATAGATGGAGGCAAGTATGACATTTTGTACGGCAATAGGGCAGATTTGTACCGCTTCTTCATTTCTAGGTACAAAGACCGAATGGGCAAGGTCGCTACGAACTACTGCGACACCGGATTTAGGGCTGTGTAAGCCTTGTATCCAGGGATATCAATGGTTCATGTCCTAATTTCGCTGACGAGCAGGACGTCAACATCACGTCCCCTTAAGAACGCTGAGAGCTCGTCAATTTTGTTATGGATGCCCCCAGCGTTCCAGAACACAATCTTTAAGCTCTTGGGAGCTTTAGGCATAGGGACAGTCATTGGCGTCTAGGCTGTTATTTAAAATCGAAGCCATTTCGATTGTCTGGATAGAGCAGGATAAGTTGGCTAGAAAGTCATTGTCCGGTGAGGCCTCTGTTATGTCAAACATATTTGTAATTTTAATAAACAGTGTTGACAATTTATTTATTTTTTTCTCGATAGAAGCCACTTTTTCCAGCAGCTTGGACTGGGCAGCCTCGTGGGTGAATGCCAGTTTCTCCAGCAGCTTGTGCCAGTGCAGCTGGGATTTTACACTGGATTGGCGCGAGTTTTTGAGAGCTGCGCCAGTCCGTTTTTGGATCAAACTCTCCTGAGGAGTTGGCCATCCCTGCCCTCGAAGCCGTTGGGAGCGCTCCTTTCCCTCTTGCTCCAGTTGGAGCCTCTCCTGAAAGCGAGCCAGATGCGCCTCTGCCGGATTTGGTCGCCTCTGTTGCCTAAATGGGTTGTAGTTGCTGCGCTGTTCCGTTGGATGTTGCCGTTGCTGGTTTAGCCTTCGGTCCAGATTTGTTTCGGCCATCCTTGACCTGTGATGGGGGGATTTTTGCAGTTGCCTTGTCGAGTGGTGGCGCGGGTCCCTGTTGGGCCGTTGTTTAATTGGATGGTGGGGGGTAGGAGTCATTTCGTCATTTTGAAGGATAGTCCAGTAGTTGTTGTTGCTCGGCTCGTTTCGGTTCTGGGAGGGACCCACGTCCTTCTTTAGTGGGCGGTGACTCCGCTGACGCTCAGGCGGAGCAACCGGGCGGAGGGTATCCTGGGCCGCTCTTCTCTTCACCTCCTGGAAGACCCTACAACCCTTATAGGCACTTATGTGCCGACCCCCACAGTTGCAGCATCGAGGGGGTACATGTCTGGGCTTTTTGCAGGCTGTGGTGGAGTGCTGCCCTGCACACTTCATGCAGACGAAGGCTCGTCTGCATGAGCCCTTTTTGTGCCCATGTTTTTGGCAACGGTGGCATTGGGCCAATGCAAGGGCATTCGTAGGCGGACGGAAGGGCAAGGACAAGGACATTAGCGGGACCGGGGGCTTACGAAGGGGGACAATGGGAGGGGCCATCGCTGTAGGAGTTTTAATGTTGTTGTTTCTATTGCTGCTGTTTCCATTAATTTGGGCCCCTTCCCTGGCCCCGTTTCCCTTTACCCTATTGGCCTCAGCTCTTGCTTCCACCCGTTCCATGTAGAGCCGTTGGGCATAAAGACTCTTGAAGACAGGAGTCTTTTCTGGCTTGTAATGGAAGGGGGAGGAAACATCCATCAGTGCAGGACCCTGAGGATTATGATTGGGCGTGGTGTGGACCGTAGCTTTAACATTAAAAACCACGGGGCCCATGTCTGCCGAGCTGGACTCGCTGGCTCTAAGCGGAGTTGGTTTTTTAGGGGCTGGTTTACTTGATTGATTCATTGTGGCGAGTTTGGCGGGTCTGGTGGGGGATGAATATTCGGGCTCCTGCTGCAAAATCTGGCTGTATGTGGTTTTGGGGGCATTGGGGGGAGGGGGGTTTGCATCGCTATCTTTAAGTTGTGAGAAAAAGTTTCTCAACAACTCATCAGATAAAATTTTAATAGGCGATTTGTTGTTTTTTGTTGTGTTGTTGTTTGGATGGGCCAGCTGGTCCAACTTGGGCGCAACATGTTCAAACTCCCGGTTGGCTCTCTTGATGTCGTTGGTTAGCGTAGTTGGAGAGGAAGACAACAGCCGTTTATTGTTTTTGTTTATGGCTGTGTTTGAACCAACAGGTGGCTCACGATCAGCTGTAGGGCTTGTTGTTTTTTTGGGCAAGGCGGAAGCTAAGGTCTTGGTTGCTTGTATTTCAATGTTCGCGCCAATTTCAGGACCCGTAGTCAGGGAAGAGGAAAGTGGGGTATAGTGTGTGTGTGTCTGTGAGTGTGCTTGGGTGCATTGCTTCGCGCCAATTTCAGTCCCCATAGGCAAGGGAGAAGAAAGTGGTGCAGTATGTGTGTGTGGCTGTGTTTGTGTGAGTGTATGGGGGTGTGTGCTTATTGGAACTGTTGTCTTATTACTCTTATCTATTGCATTTGGCGGGCTCTTTGCCTTGGAAGAGGGGTCATAGAGGGAAAGTGGATCTGGCTGTGTGTGTGTGTGTGTATTTGCATTTATTTTTGGCGGGCTCTTCTCCTTGGAAGAGGGGTCATAGAGGGAAAGTGGATCTGGCTGTGTGTGTGTGTGTGTATGGGATATTTTATTTGTATTTATTTTTGGCGGGCTCTTCGCTTTTGAAGAGGGGTCAGCGGGGGGAGTCCTTAAATTGGCGTCACACACATTCACGCAGGAATCATCTGATGATTGCAATGAGGATCCTGGGTGACGCCCCGAATAGGGGGAAGAAAGTTCAATTTTCTCAGTGGACTCACCACCATAAGGCCACCATAAGGAAGTAAATGGTTCGATGTTGTCCAGGTTGATATTGTCCATCTCCTTTTGTATTTCTGTCCTTGTGTCCTCCATATCTCCTTTTTAAGTCTCCTTTTAATTAATAAGTCACTTCAACTTGTTTTTTTTTTTTAATGTGTTTTTTTTTTTATTTGTTTTCTTTTAAAGGAATTGTATGAATTTTACAAATAACTTTTACTTGGCGTTTTACACTTTAAACAAATTCAAATTCAAATTTCAAAGATTTGGCGGGCTGGTTTAAGACCAGTCCTCGCTGCTCCAGGGCCCAAATGGTTGTGAGAATGCTGGGAAGAGAAAAGTCTCCCGGAGTATTACCCAGAGGGCAACTTTTGTTCCGGGAGACTTTCCATGAAATTGGCGGGCTCCTGGAGAGAGCACTTTCTCCTGTTGTTGTTTCTGGGGTCGTCGGGTCGCATTCGTCCCATGGTCGTCTTGGCGCTAGGTGGCAACTCCATATGCCAGGCGGGACCAGTTGGCAGCTCTCGTTTCTGGTGCTTTGCCCCAGGTGGCAACTCCGACCACCAGGCCGGGCAGGTTGGCAGCGCTCATCGCAGAAATGGGTAAATATAGGAAGAAAATTTAAGAGTTTGTGAGTTTTTGCATTTCAGGGAGACATTTAGGACAACACATTGAGGGACGGCATTGTGGGACAGGGGATTTTGCCGGTTGGCGTGTTCAAGGGCGTCGTCTTTCTGGTGCATCGGGTCGTGTCGTCTTTGAGGGTAAGTTTTGTTATCAGGTACGTTTGCAGGTGAATCCAGTGGAGGTCGTCAAGTGGATAAGGGTTATCACAGGTGAGTGTCACAGAGAGTTGGTAAGTCGGCAGTCAGCGTCGTTAATAGGAAATTTTTGGATCAAAAACATGGAATGCAGTATTAAGAAGAAGACGGATGATTATGTAAACATTGAAAACATGTAAACAATGAGGACTTCAAGACAAGATTAAAAGACAGCAATTTGGGACGACATTGAGCAGACAGGTACGCAGATGATCCTGGAGCAGGTGCCATCCTTTGGAAGTGCAATAGCTTCTCAGGCATCAATTCCCTTCAGGGGGGATATTTGGAGCGTATTAATTTCAATTTTCCATCATTTTAGTTCCTCGGTGTCGGCAGCGTCAGGGTCTTATTTCAATTTTCCCTTTATTCCTCCAGGTTTTGCACGTTCGTGAAGGGTCAAAGAATAGGTAAGTAGGCTAAATTTTGTTTGGTTTTAGCGGCGTCAGGATTAATTTTATTTTTCTCTTTTCTTTCCAGGAACAATGTCCAGCAAGAATGGGCGCTCGTGGTTAGGATCATTTGGAGCAAGAGAAGCAGGAGGAAGGTCATCATTGGACAGGAGCTTTGAAGGAGGAGATATAATAAGATGAGTTCCAATAGCACTTTGATGTAGAACCCCTTGTAAGATTTTTGTATCTTCTTTTCTCGTTTCAGGTTGCCGACGCTCTAGGACATGGAAACATCGTCAAGTTTGGTAGTGGATGGCCGAGCGAACTGTGGGTGGCCTGTTCCAGAAATATCCCATTTTGTAGCCAGAGGAGAGAAGGCACAGGTGAGTATGATGTCCTGAGACTGGCAGTCAGACAAATTTGTAATATATATTCCTCAAGCAGGAGCAGTGGCTGTGCGATCTTGTTTCTGTGTCTGACAATTTTGATCGCCCCCTCTATTAAAATGCATCGTTGCCGGGAGATTTGAGGCAGCGTTGGAACACACCCACACACCCACACACACACACCATACAATCATCGCCGATGCTGGAATATGGGAGGAGTTTCTACGGAGGAGCCAGTGAGTACTCACGGGTTAAGCTGCATCGGTTTGTGTTGTGTTTGCGGGGGGCTAGCGTTAGGTCCCCAGGGAGAAAAATTGTGATCAGTCATGGGGTTCGGAGGAGGATCCTTCGCTGTTTAGCAGGTCGATGACAGGTGGTGGGAAGTATTTTTCCCCTGTTAGGATTATTTCGTCTGGTAGGACAAGTCGCCTGATAGATAGGGGTTGGCCTCGTACCATCCTAGCAGCCCTTTCGCGGGTAATTTCCCCATGTATGAAAGATCTCCTAGTCCAGTTTATAGCCCTCTCACCTAGGCGGTCAATCCCTTTGCTGGAAAGGTTTGGGTGTACGTATTTGGTCCTGGATACATCACTGTTGGAGCCTTCATTCTCCTTCTTTATCTCAAGCCTAAGGAGAGTCGGGATAGTGCAGGATTTCGGTGGGACTCGCGTGTTTTGTCCGTTGCCATTGTCATTGTAATGATCCAGGACTTGTTTGGATAGTCTGGGTCTTTGTTTTTTTGTGCTGACGGGGGTAACTGGGTTAAGGCCAAGGTGTTGCGCTGCCGGATTTATATGCATTAATAGGGCGTTAGCGAGTCTAGCACTTTGTGCTCCATAAATCTCCTCAAGTGTTTTAATGTTGAAGGTGCTGGCTAGGACCTTATTAGTGGTGTGCCTACCCGCTTCCAGTGATCGTCTTATAATGGCGTTTGTGGCAGATTGGACCTTCATCACTGACGAATCTGAGGCCAGCGATGCCCAGACCGGGATGGCATGTTGCCAGATGGGGATAATAAGCTGCTTAATCAGCGTAGCCTTGGTGGGTTTGGGTAGGGGGCTGTGCGGACCAATTAGCCACTCAAGACTCTTTGCCCTAGCCCTCAGCCTTATGCAAAGGAGGGAAATGTGAAGGCTCATATTTATTTTCCTATCCAATGTGACCCCAAGGTATTTGTATTTGTTAGCCTGAGGTATGATCTGTCCATTGAGGAGGAGTTTCGTCTGGTTGGTTTGGGTCATATTTTGTCCAGAAAAGAAGGAGACGTGGGCGCATTTTTTAACATTGAAGGTCATGCGCCATTTGTTTGCCCATTCGGAGATGACGTTGAGGTATGCTTGCAGATGCTTTGCGTGTTCCTTTGGCTGTTTGTGTGACATAAGTACCGCTGTATCGTCTGCATATGTGGCTAGAAGGAGCTTGGTCGGGGTAAGAGTACAGTTCCTGGAGATAATGGGAACTGCATCTGGGAGTGGCATGTCAGAGGTGTAGATCGAGTATAGGATTGGGCCGAGGATGCTCCCTTGGGGCACTCCAGCACTGATGGAACCAAGTTTGGCCTGGATCTGATTCCACCAGTTCCTTTCACCTTGAAAGTCCTGTTTTGGAGGTAGCTGGTGAGGACTTTGTGTAGTTGTTTAGGGACAATCTTGGAAAGTTTTTGTAAAAGTCCCTCATGCCAAACCCTATCGAAAGCCTGCGAGAAGTCCAAAAAGATGGCCGAGCAGTGTTCCTTTTCTTCAAATGCTCTCAGGATGTGTTGCGTGACCCTCAACACTTGCTGTTCCGAACTGTGTTCTGGGCGAAAGCCAAACTGGTGTTCTGGTATGGGTTCCGCAAAGTTCTTACACTTGAAAAGCTTGGAGAGAAGGAGGCGCTCAAACAGCTTTCCAAAGCCGGAGAGGAGACTTATGGGCCTGTAGGAGTCCGGGCAATGATTTGGCTTCCCCGTCTTATGGATCATGGTGATGACAGCTAGTTTCCATTGATGGGGGAAATGGCCGAGTCTTAGAACAGAGTTGTAAATATGCAATAGGTAGAGGACTGCCTTCTTTGGTAGTAATTTGATAAGGGCGTTTTGGATTTGGTCTTCCCCAGGGCTCTTCGCGGTCGCCAGAGCAGCAATCTGTGTTTGGAGCTCCTCCAGCCTGAAGAAAATCGGGGCCGAGGGGGGAGAAGGTGAGTGTGCATAGAAATCATTAAGATCATTTATTATAGCAATTCTTTCCTCTTCCAGAGTGGTCATTTTGGGGGAGAACCTATCCTCCAGGTGTTTGACGAAGGCGTCCGCCTTTTCTTTAGAGGAACGGGTCCATATGTGGTCGGAGGAAGCTGGCGAGTGTCCAGAGGACCTGGACTGTACTGGGATCTTGAGAGGATGGTCAGATTGGGGTTGACTTTTGATGTGACTGGTAATTTTCCAAATCTTGGCCATGTTGTATCTATCTTCAGGGTCAAGATTGAGGAGCATGCGGTTTACCTGGGCTTGTTTTAGTCTTTTAATTGCTTTTTTAAACTTGTTTCTTACTCTGGAAAACTTTGCTTTATTTTCAGGTGAGGGATCCTCTTTCATTTTGGAGAAACTGAAATAGCTGAAGAAGGATGCTGGCTGGTTTATCAAGCTTAGTCGTGTGACGAGAAGGATGTTTGGTCGAATATCGGGAGGCGTTGTTTGCGGTGGGAGTGGCGTGTAAAGCAGCGCTCTCAATGTTTTTAAGTAAGATGCCAACGCAGTCTTCAATATCCTCCCCACTGTTTATTTCAGTATTTAAAAGAATGTATTTTTCCAGATGGTCCCTGAATGCTTTGATTCTGTGAGATCCTCGTGGGAGGGGAGGAGGTCTTGGCGCAGCCTGTTCGACATCTGGACTGATTAAAGGAGTTTTGCCCAGTGCCGCATTGATGATGAGTGGGACATGGTCAGAGGATAATTCGGATACCGATGAGATGGAGATGTGGGTAGCCAGCTCGGCCACTCGAAGACACTCGAAGGTCATAGGAAGCAGCGGGGTCGGCGGGGAAAGAAGCGGCCGGCGATTGCGCAGCTGTGTTTAGAAAATGCATAAAACACAGAAATGCATTTGGGATGTCCAGGGGGGGATCGCGGGGCATCGGGACGAAGTCCGATGACCGGCACAAAAATAATGCGGATCGGAGGCCTAAGCGGGGCAATCGGGGGAGGGACAATAAAGAAAGCCCGCCGATAGAAAGCAGGCGGGATTAGAGAAAGCTAACGGAGAAAGTAAAGGAGCGGAGGATTAACGGCAGGAAGTAGATTCGCAAGGATTAACGGGCGCCTCTGGCACTATATAAGGAGGGCCCATGGAGCGAATCGAGGCCGAGTCTTCTAGGGAAGCTGGGAGAGTGAGTGAAAGACCCCCCGTGGGTAAGTCTGGAATTCAAGTTGGAAAGCTTCCTTGAAGAGTTAGGAGTATAGGCTGAAGGACCCCCCGTGGGTAAGTCCGACAGTCCTTAGTGCGGGCTATTAAAGCGAGTGAGCGAGGATATACGAGAATAGCTTAAGGACCCCCTGTGGGTAAGTCCGGCGGCGGTACGCGCATCAAATCGAGCAAGGAGTCAGGGGGAAAGGATCAAGGATCCGCGGCAAAGCTGAGGCCCAGGGTAAAAGAGTCGGGTGGAGTTATTCCCGGACACGACAGGTATCCTGGTGTAGTGGCGGCAACAACGGATCAGCCTGGCGTACGCCTTGTCTGCTCCTGACCGTTCGATCCAGGTGTGATCCTGTAACGCGAGGGATAGCCAACCCGGGAACTCAAGCCCATTTGTGAAACCAGGCAGGGACACCCCGGGAAGTCAAAAGAATCCTGATCCAGGCGCTGGAGCGTATGCACAGCAAACCACCTGGAGTCAAAGGAGACGCGACGCCCAAACCTCTGGCCTACCACAGATCCTGCGGGGCGTATGCACGCAGGTGTTTGGAGGCGAGTGGCGAACGCGACCGGGGGCGTGTCCTGTAGGGTAGGAAGGCCCTTCGTGCCCTGATCCGGCCGCTAAGCAGCGAGGAGCGTATCCTGCCCGGCGTATGCGTGGGAGGTGAGCCACTCGGTCTGTTAACACGGATTAGGTGCCGGCCACGGCGAAAGGGCGAATCCAGGCAAGCCAAGGGTTCCGAGGTCCACGGCATCCCCAAACGGAGGAACAGCAGCAGTAGAGCAGAGACGACGAGGGAGCAGCGGCAGCAGCATAGCAGCGGCGACGAGGGAGCAGCGGTAGCAGCATAGCAGCGACGACGAGGGAGCAGCGGCAACCGTAGCGCAGCGACGACGAGGGAGCAGCAGCGACGGACAGGTAGCGGCAGCAGAAGACATCAACAACACAGGCCCCGCAACCAGAGTCCGTGAGTCCGAACGAAGGGAACCGAGAGCCGTTTCGGCGCCAGGCACCAAGACCGCACGACCTGCCGGGCGCAAGCTTTGGGAGGGCGTGCGTATTGGCACCAACCCGGAGCGGGGATCGGGGATCGACGGGAGGACGAGCGGTCGGTCGGCTGAGCCAGACAGCCGGTGAGATTCCTTTTATTGCTTTGTAAACTATAAAGGGGATTTATTTATAAAGAAGCTTTAACGTGTTATTTCTGGGCTCGGGCAATCACGTCGAACTATAAATTCGGTGGAACGTACCCTCAAACTCTGTGAGCTAGCCGCGGCGTTTGTTGCGAGCAAAACATAGCTAAAACAGTTCGTTACACCTGGCCTGGTTACACCTGACAAGTCGCCTGATAGATAGGGGTTGGCCTCGTACCATCCTAGCAGCCCTTTCGCGGGTAATTTCCCCATGTATGAAAGATCTCCTAGTCCAGTTTATAGCCCTCTCACCTAGGCGGTCAATCCCTTTGCTGGAAAGGTTTGGGTGCACGTATTTGGTCCTGGATACATCACTGTTGGAGCCTTCGTTCTCCTTCTTTATCTCAAGCCTAAGGAGAGTCGGGATAGTGCAGGATTTCGGTGGGACTCGCGTGTTTTGTCCGTTGCCATTGTCATTGTAATGATCCAGGACTTGTTTGGATAGTCTGGGTCTTTGTTTTTTTGTGCTGACGGGGGTAACTGGGTTAAGGCCAAGGTGTTGCGCTGCCGGATTTATATCCATTAATAGGGCGTTAGCGAGTCTAGCACTTTGTGCTCCATAAATCTCCTCAAGTGTTTTAATGTTGAAGGTGCTGGCTAGGACCTTATTAGTGGTGTGCCTACCCGCTTCCAGTGATCGTCTTATAATGGCGTTTGTGGCAGATTGGACCTCCTTCACTGCCGAATCTGAGGCCAGCGATGCCCAGACCGGGATGGCATGTTGCCAGATGGGGATAATAAGCTGCTTAATCAGCGTAGCCTTGGTGGGTTTAGGTAGAGGGCTGTGCGGACCAATTAGCCACTCATGACTCTTTGCCCTAGCCCTCAGCCTTATGCAAAGGAGGGAAATGTGAAGGCTCATATTTATTTTCCTATCCAATGTGACCCCAAGGTATTTGTATTTGTTAGCCTGAGGTATGATCTGTCAATTGAGGAGGAGTTTCGTCTGGTTGGTTTGGGTCATATTTTGTCCAGAAAAGAAGGAGACGTGGGCGCATTTTTTAACATTGAAGGTCATGCGCCATTTGTTTGCCCATTCGGAGATGACGTTGAGGTATGCTTGCAGATGCTTTGCGTGTTCCTTTGGCTGTTTGTGTGACATAAGTACCGCTGTATCGTCTGCATATGTGGCCAGAAGGAGCTTGGTCGGGGTAAGAGTACAGTTCCTGGAGATAATGGGAACTGCATCTGGGAGTGGCATGTCAGAGGTGTAGATCAAGTATAGGATTGGGCCGAGGATGCTCCCTTGGGGCACTCCAGCACTGATGGAACCAAGCCTGGATCTGACCAGTCCACCAGTTCCTTTCACCTTGAAAGTCCTGTTTTGGAGGTAGCTGGTGAGGACTTTGTGTAGTTGTTTAGGGACAATCTTGGAAAGTTTTTGTAAAAGTCCCTCATGCCAAACCCTATCGAAAGCCTGCGAGAAGTCCAAAAAGATGGCCGAGCAGTGTTCCTTTTCTTCAAATGCTCTCAGGATGTGTTGCGTGACCCTCAACACTTGCTGTTCCGAACTGTGTTCTGGGCGAAAGCCAAACTGGTGTTCTGGTATGGCTTCCGCAAAGTTCTCACACTTGAAAAGCTTGGAGAGAAGGAGGCGCTCAAACAGCTTTCCAAAGCCGGAGAGGAGACTTATGGGCCTGTAGGAGTCCGGGCAATGATTTGGCTTCACCGTCTTATGGATCATGGTGATGACAGCTAGTTTCCATTGATGGGGGAAATGGCCGAGTCTTAGAACAGAGTTGTAAATATGCAATAGGTAGAGGACTGCCTTCTTTGGTAGTAATTTGATAAGGGCGTTTTGGATTTGGTCTTCCCCAGGGCTCTTCGCGGTCGCCAGAGCAGCAATCTGTGTTTGGAGCTCCTCCAGCCTGAAGAAAATCGGGGCCGAGGGGGGAGAAGGTGAGTGTGCATAGAAATCATTAAGATCATTTATTATAGCAATTCTTTCCTCTTCCAGAGTGGTCATTTTGGGGGAGAACCTATCCTCCAGGTGTTTGACGAAGGCGTCCGCCTTTTCTTTAGAGGAACGGGTCAATATGTGGTCGGAGGAAGCTGGCGAGTGTCCAGAGGACCTGGACTGTACTGGGATCTTGAAAGGATGGTCAGATTGGGGTTGACTTTTGATGTGCCTGGTAATTTTCCAAATCTTGGCCATGTTGTATCTATCTTCAGGGTCAAGATTGAGGAGCATGCGGTTTACCTGGGCTTGTTTTAGTCTTTTAATTGCTTTTTTAAACTTGTTTCTTACTCTGGAAAACTTTGCTTTATTTTCAGGTGAGGGATCCTCTTTCATTTTGAAGAAACATACTTACAATAGCTGAAGAAGGATGCTGGCTGGTTTATCAAGCTTAGTCGTGTGACGAGAAGGATGTTTGGTCGAATATCGGGAGGCGTTGTTTGCGGTGGGAGTGGCGTGTAAAGCAGCGCTCTCAATGTTTTTAAGTAAGATGCCAACGCAGTCTTCAATATCCTCCCCACTGTTTATTTCAGTATTTAAAAGAATGTATTTTTCCAGATGGTCCCTGAATGCTTTGATTCTGTGAGATCCTCGTGGGAGGGGAGGAGGTCTTGGCGCAGCCTGTTCGACATCTGGACTGATTAAAGGAGTTGTGCCCAGTGCCGCATTGATGATGAGTGGGACATGGTCAGAGGATAATTCGGATACCGATGAGATGGAGATGTGGGTAGGGAGGAAACCCGAATACACGGCAAAATCTATTGCCGAGGGATTTGCCTTTTTGTTAAAGGGATAACAAGTGGCCTCTCCTGTAGCAAGTATGTTTTATCTGTTTTTTGCTTGGACTGCTTCCGCTAACAATTTCCCTCTGTTGCAGCTACGAGCGTTTCCCCACATCTGGTTTTTTGCATTCCAGTCCCCCGCAATGATGAACCTCAGTGATTGTGGATTACATAGTTGGTCTATCCCTTTGAGGAGGCGAGGAAAATCGTCGTTTTGCCATTTCACAGATGGTGGGCAATAGATGGAGGCAAGTATGACATTTTGTACGGCAATAGGGCAGATTTGTACCGCTTCTTCATTTCTAGGTACAAGGACCGAATGGGCAAGGTCGCTACGAATTATTGTCGCAGCACCCCCTCTGCGCTGCGACACCGGATTTAGGGCAGTGTAAGCCTTGTATCCAGGGATATCAATGGTCCATGTCCTAATTTCGCTGACGAGCAGGACGTCAACATCACGTCCCCTTAAGAACGCTGAGAGCTCGTCAATTTTGTTATGGATGCCCCCAGCGTTCCAGGAGACAATCTTTAAGCTCTTGGGAGCTTTAGGCATAGGGACAGTCATTGGCGTCTAGGCTGTTATTTAAAATCGAAGCCATTTCGATTGTCTGGATAGAGCAGGATAAGTTGGCTAGAAAGTCATTGTCCGGTGAGGCCTCTGTTATGTCAAACATATTTGTAATTTTAATAAACAGTGTTGACAATTTATTTATTTTTTCTCGATAGAAGCCACTTTTTCCAGCAGCTTGGACTGGGCAGCCTCGTGGGTGAATGCCAGTTTCTCCAGCAGCTTGTGCCAGTGCAGCTGGGATTTTACACTGGATTGGCGCGAGTTTTTGAGAGCTGTGCCAGTCCGTTTTTGGATCAAACTCTCCTGAGGAGTTGGCCATCCCTGCCCTCCAAGCCGTTGGGAGCGCTCCTTTCCCTCTTGCTCCAGTTGGAGCCTCTCCTGAAAGCGAGCCAGATGCGCCTCTGCCGGATTTGGTCGCCTCTGTTGCCTAAATGGGTTGTAGTTGCTGCGCTGTTCCGTTGGATGTTGCCGTTGCTGGTTTAGCCTTCGGTCCGGATTTGTTTGGGCCATCCTTGACCTGTGATGGGGGGATTTTTGCAGTTGCCTTGTCGAGTGGTGGCGCGGGTCCTTGTTGGGCCGTTGTTTAATTGGATGGTGGGGGGTAGGAGTCATTTCGTCATTTTGAAGGATAGTCCAGTAGTTGTTGTTGCTCGGCTCGTTTCGGTTCTGGGAGGGACCCACGTCCTTCTTTAGTGGGCGGTGACTCCGCTGACGCTCAGGCGGAGCAACCGGGCGGAGGGTATCCTGGGCCGCTCTTCTCTTCACCTCCTGGAAGACCCTACAACCCTTATAGGCACTTATGTGCCGACCCCCACAGTTGCAGCATCGAGGGGGTACATGTCTGGGCTTTTTGCAGGCTGTGGTGGAGTGCTGCCCTGCACACTTCATGCAGACGAAGGCTCGTCTGCATGAGCCCTTTTTGTGCCCATGTTTTTGGCAACGGTGGCATTGGGCCAATGCAAGGGCATTCGTAGGCGGACGGAAGGGCAAGGACAAGGACATTAGCGGGACCGGGGGCTTACGAAGGGGGACAATGGGAGGGGCCATCGCTGTAGGAGTTTTAATGTTGTTGTTTCTATTGCTGCTGTTTCCATTAATTTGGGCCCCTTCCCTGGCCCCGTTTCCCTTTACCCTATTGGCCTCAGCTCTTGCTTCCACCCGTTCCATGTAGAGCCGTTGGGCATAAAGACTCTTGAAGACAGGAGTCTTTTCTGGCTTGTAATGGAAGGGGGAGGAAACATCCATCAGTGCAGGACCCTGAGGATTATGATTGGGCGTGGTGTGGACCGTAGCTTTAACATTAAAAACCACGGGGCCCATGTCTGCCGAGCTGGACTCGCTGGCTCTAAGCGGAGTTGGTTTTTTAGGGGCTGGTTTACTTGATTGATTCATTGTGGCGAGTTTGGCGGGTCTGGTGGGGGATGAATATTCGGGCTCCTGCTGCAAAATCTGGCTGTATGTGGTTTTGGGGGCATTGGGGGGAGGGGGGTTTGCATCGCTATCTTTAAGTTGTGAGAAAAAGTTTCTCAACAACTCATCAGATAAAATTTTAATAGGCGTTTTGTTGTTTTTTGTTGTGTTGTTGTTTGGATGGGCCAGCTGGTCCAACTTGGGCGCAACATGTTCAAACTCCCGGTTGGCTCTCTTGATGTCGTTGGTTAGCGTAGTTGGAGAGGAAGACAACAGCCGTTTATTGTTTTTGTTTATGGCTGTGTTTGAACCAACAGGTGGCTCACGATCAGCTGTAGGGCTTGTTGTTTTTTTGGGCAAGGCGGAAGCTAAGGTCTTGGTTGCTTGTATTTCAATGTTCGCGCCAATTTCAGGACCCGTAGTCAGGGAAGAGGAAAGTGAGGTATAGTGTGTGTGTGTCTGTGAGTGTGCTTGGGTGCATTGCTTCGCGCCAATTTCAGTCCCCATAGGCAAGGGAGAAGAAAGTGGTGCAGTATGTGTGTGTGGCTGTGTTTGTGTGAGTGTATGGGGGTGTGTGCTTATTGGAACTGTTGTCTTATTACTCTTATCTATTGCATTTGGCGGGCTCTTCGCCTTGGAAGAGGGGTCATAGAGGGAAAGTGGATCTGGCTGTGTGTGTGTGTGTGTATGGGATATTTTATTTGTATTTATTTTTGGCGGGCTCTTCGCTTTTGAAGAGGGGTCAGCGGGGGGAGTCCTTAAATTGGCGTCACACACAATCACGCAGGAATCATCTGATGATTGCAATGAGGATCCTGGGTGACGCCCCGAATAGGGGGAAGAAAGTTCAATTTTTTCAGTGGACTCACCACCATAAGGCCTGCAGATCATGGCCATCTCAAAGGAGTCCAACGAAGTAAATGGCTCGATGTTGTCCAGGTTGAAATTGTCCATCTCCTTTTGTATTTCTGTCCTTGTGTCCTCCATATCTCCTTTTTAAGTCTCCTTTTAATTAATAAGTCACTTCAACTTGTTTTTTTATACCCTTGCAGAGGGTATTATAATTTTGGTCAAAAGTGTGCAACGCAGTGAAGGAGACATCTCCGACCCTATAAAGTATATATATTCTTGATCAGGATCACCTCCTGAGTCGATATAAGCATGTCCGTCTGTCCGTCTGTCCGTCTGTCCGTCGGTCCGTCTGTCCGTCTGTCTGTTTCTACGCAAACTAGTCTCTCAGTTTTAAAGCTATCGAGTTGAAACTTGGCACACACCCTTCTTTCCTTTGCAGGCAGTATATAAGTCGGAACGGCCGGGATCGGTCGACTATATCCTATAGCTGCCATATAACTGATTGATCGGAAATGCCATAACTTTGGTGTTTTTTAAGTTGGAGGGTTGAGACTTTCCACACATGTTATATTTGACCGAAATATCTTGTGTACAAAATTTCATAAGGATCGGCCTATATCGATCGGACTATCGGACTATCGGAGGATCGGACTATATCCTATAGCTGTCATTGAACGATCGAAATTGGCATAACTTTGTTGTTTTTTAAGTTAGAAAGATGGGATTTGGTACAGATTCTATTTTGGGAAAAACAATCTGATTTGTCGAATTTCATAAGGATCGGCCAACTATATCCTATAGCTGTCATATAACTGATTGATCGGAAATGCTATAACTTCGTTGTTTTTCAAGTTAGAAGGATATGAGTTTCAATGGATTCCTCTTTTGGCAAAATAATTCGATATGCCAAATTTCATAAGGATCGGCCGACTATATACGATCCGCTATATATCTAATAATATAAGATGCGTGGCGCCACCTAGCGGACTGCAACTCAACTGCAAGGGTATATAAACTTCGGCTCCGCCCGAAGTTAGCTTTCCTTTCTTGTTTTTTATTTGTTTTCTTTTAAAGGAATTGTATGAATTTTACAAATAACTTTTACTTGGCGTTTTACACTTTAAACAAATTCAAATTCAAATTTCAAAGATTTGGCGGGCTGGTTTAAGACCAGTCCTCGCTGCTCCAGGGCCCAAATGGTTGTGAGAATGCTGGGAAGAGAAATGTCTCCCGGAGTATTACCCAGAGGGCAACTTTTGTTCCGGGAGACTTTCCATGAAATTGGCGGGCTCCTGGAGAGAGCACTTTCTCCAGTTGTTGTTTCTGGGGTCGTCGGGTCGCATTCGTCCCATGGTCGTCTTGGCGCTAGGTGGCAACTCCATATGCCAGGCGGGACCAGTTGGCAGCTCTCGTTTCTAGTGCTTTGCCCCAGGTGGCAACTCCGACCACCAGGCCTGGCAGGTTGGCAGCACTCATCGCAGAAATGTGTAAATATAGGAAGAAAATTTAAGAGTTTGTGAGTTTTTGCATTTCAGGGAGACATTTAGGACAACACATTGAGGGACGGCTTTGTGGGACAGGGGATTTTGACGGTTGGCGTGTTCAAGGGCGTCGTCTTTCTGGTGCATCGGGTCGTGTCGTCTTTGAGGGTAAGTTTTGTTATGGTTTCTTCTTCTTATTAGTCTTCCAATTGTCGGTGTTTTTCCTTAAGCTAATCAGGTACGTTTGCAGGTGAATCCAGTGGAGGTCGTCAAGTGGATAAGGGTTATCACAGGTGAGTATCACAGATAGTTGGTAAGTCGGCAGTCAGCGTCGTAATAGGAAATTTTTGGATCAAAAACATGGAATGCAGTATTAAGAAGAAGACGGATGATTATGTAAACATTGAAAACATGTAAACAATGAGGACTTCAAGACAAGATTAAAAGACAGCAATTTGGGACGACATTGAGCAGACAGGTAAGCAGATGATACTGGAGCAGGTGCCATCCTTTGGAAGTGCAATAGCTTCTCAGGCATCAATTCCCTTCAGGGGGGATATTTGGAGCGTATTAATTTCAATTTTCCATCATTTCAGTTCCTCGGTGTCGGCAGCGTGGGATGGAAATTTCCAGGTAAATATATATATGTGTTTTCCCATGATCCAGGGTCTTATTTCAATTTGCCCTTTATTCCTCCAGGTTTTGCACGTTCGTGAAGGCTCAAAGAAAAGGTAAGTAGGCTAAATTTTGTTTGGTTTTAGCGGCGTCAGGATTATTTTTTATTTTATTTTTATATTTTATTTTATTTTTCTCTTTTCTTTCCAGGAACAATGTCCAGCAAGAATGGGCGCTCGTGGTTAGGATCATTTGGAGCAAGAGAAGCAGGAGGAAGGTCATCATTGGACAGGAGCTTTGAAGGAGGAGATATAATAAGATGAGTTCCAATAGCACTTTGATGTAGAACCCCTTGTAAGATTTTTGTATCTTCTTTTCTCGTTTCAGGTTGCCGACGCTCTAGGACATGGAACATCGTCAAGTTTGGTAGTGGATGGCCGAGCGAACTGTGGGTGGCCTGTTCCAGAAATATCCCATTTTGTAGCCAGAGGAGAGAAGGCACAGGTGAGTATGATGTCCTGAGACTGGCAGTCAGACAAATTTGTAATATATATTCCTCAAGCAGGAGCAGTGGCTGTGCGATCTTGTTTCTGTGTCTGACAATTTTGATCGCCCCCTCTATTAAAATGCATCGTTGCCGGGAGATTTGAGGCAGCGTTGGAACACACCCACACACCCACACCATACAATCATCGCCGATGCTGGAATATGGGAGGAGTTTCTACGGAGGAGCCAGTGAGTAGTCACGGGTTAAGCTGCATCGGTTTGTGTTTTGGAGAGGCAGTCCCGGAGGGGCTAGCGTTAGGTCCCCAGGGAGAAAAATTGTGATCAGTCATGGGGTTCGGAGGAGGATCCTTCGCTGTTTAGCAGGTCGATGACAGGTGGTGGGAAGTATTTTTCCCCTGTTAGGATTATTTCGTCTGGTAGGACAAGTCGCCTGATAGATAGGGGTTGGCCTCGTACCATCCTAGCAGCCCTTTCGCGGGTAATTTCCCCATGTATGAAAGATCTCCAGCTTATAGCCCTCTCACCTAGGCGGTCAATCCCTTTGCTGGAAAGGTTTGGGTGTACGTATTTGGTCCTGGATACATCACTGTTGGAGCCTTCGTTCTCCTTCTTTATCTCAAGCCTAAGGAGAGTCGGGATAGTGCAGGATTTCGGTGGGACTCGCTTGTTTTGTCCGTTGCCATTGTCATTGTAATGATCCAGGACTTGTTTGGATAGTCTGGGTCTTTGTTTTTTTGTGCTGACGGGGGTAACTGGGTTAAGGCCAAGGTGTTGCGCTGCCAGATTTACATGCATTAATAGGGCGTAAGCGAGTCTAGCACTTTGTGCTCCATAAATCTCCTCAAGTGTTTTAATGTTGAAGGTGCTGGCTAGGACCTTATTAGTGGTGTGCCTACCCGCTTCCAGTGATCGTCTTATAATGGCGTTTGTGGCAGATTGGACCTTCATCACTGCCGAATCTGAGGCCAGCGATGCCCAGACCGGGATGGCATGTTGCCAGATGGGGATAATAAGCTGCTTAATCAGCGTAGCCTTGGTGGGTTTGGATAGGGGGCTGTGCGGACCAATTAGCCACTCAAGACTCTTTGCCCTAGCCCTCAGCCTTATGCAAAGGAGGGAAATGTGAAGGCTCATATTTATTTTCCTATCCAATGTGACCCCAAGGTATTTGTATTTGTTAGCCTGAGGTATGATCTGTCAATTGAGGAGGAGTTTCGTCTGGTTGGTTTGGGTCATATTTTGTCCAGAAAAGAAGGAGACGTGGGCGCATTTTTTAACATTGAAGGTCATGCGCCATTTGTTTGCTCATTCGGAGATGACGTTGAGGTATGCTTGCAGATGCTTTGCGTGTTCCTTTGGCTGTTTGTGTGACATAAGTACCGCTGTATCGTCTGCATATGTGGCCAGAAGGAGCTTGGTCGGGGTAAGAGTACAGTTCCTGGAGATAATGGGAACTGCATCTGGGAGTGGCATGTCAGAGGTGTAGATCGAGTATAGGATTGGGCCGAGGATGCTCCCTTGGGGCACTCCAGCACTGATGGAACCAAGCCTGGATCTGATTCCACCAGTTCCTTTCACCTTGAAAGTCCTGTTTTGGATGTAGCTGGTGAGGACTTTGTGTAGTTGTTTAGGGACAATCTTGGAAAGTTTTTGTAAAAGTCCCTCATGCCAAACCCTATCGAAAGCCTGCGAGAAGTCCAAAAAGATGGCCGAGCAGTGTTCCTTTTCTTCAAATGCTCTCAGGATGTGTTGCGTGACCCTCAACACTTGCTGTTCCGAACTGCGTTCTGGGCGAAAGCCAAACTGGTGTTCTGGTATGGCTTCCGCAAAGTTCTTACACTTGAAAAGCTTGGAGAGAAGGAGGCGCTCAAACAGCTTTCCAAAGCCGGAGAGGAGACTTATGGGCCTGTAGGAGTCCGGGCAATGATTTGGCTTCCCCGTCTTATGGATCATGGTGATGACAGCTAGTTTCCATTGATGGGGGAAATGGCCGAGTCTTAGAACAGAGTTGTAAATATGCAATAGGTAGAGGACTGCCTTCTTTGGTAGTAATTTGATAAGGGCGTTTTGGATTTGGTCTTCCCCAGGGCTCTTCGCGGTCGCCAGAGCAGCAATCTGTGTTTGGAGCTCCTCCAGCCTGAAGAAAATCGGGGCCGAGGGGGGAGAAGGTGAGTGTGCATAGATATCATTAAGATCATTTATTATAGCAATTCTTTCCTCTTCCAGAGTGGTCATTTTGGGGGAGAACCTATCCTCCAGGTGTTTGACGAAGGCGTCCGCCTTTTCTTTAGAGGAACGGGTCCATATGTGGTCGGAGGAAGCTGGCGAGTGTCCAGAGGACCTGGACTGTACTGGGATCTTGAAAGGATGGTCAGATTGGGGTTGACTTTTGATGTGCCTGGTAATTTTCCAAATCTTGGCCATGTTGTATCTATCTTCAGGGTCAAGATTGAGGAGCATGCGGTTTACCTGGGCTTGTTTTAGTCTTTTAATTGCTTTTTTAAACTTGTTTCTTACTCTGGAAAACTTTGCTTTATTTTCAGGTGAGGGATCCTCTTTTATTTTGAAGAAACATGCTTGCAATAGCTGAAGAAGGATGCTGGCTGGTTTATCAAGCTTAGTCGTGTGACGAGAAGGATGTTTGGTCGAATATCGGGAGGCGTTGTTTGCGGTGGGAGTGGCGTGTAAAGCAGCGCTCTCAATGTTTTCAAGTAAGATGCCAACGCAGTCTTCAATATCCTCCCCACTGTTTATTTCAGTATTTAAAAGAATGTATTTTTCCAGATGGTCCCTGAATGCTTTGATTCTGTGAGATCCTCGTGGGAGGGGAGGAGGTCTTGGCGCAGCCTGTTCGACATCTGGACTGATTAAAGGAGTTTTGCCCAGTGCCGCATTGATGATGAGTGGGACATGGTCAGAGGATAATTCGGATACCGATGAGATGGAGATGTGGGTAGGGAGGAAACCCGAATACACGGCAAAATCTATTGCCGAGGGATTTGCCTTTTTGTTAAAGGGATAACAAGTGGCCTCTCCTGTAGCAAGTATGTTTTATCTGTTTTTTGCTTGGACTGCTTCCGCTAACAATTTCCCTCTGTTGCAGCTACGAGCGTTTCCCCACATCTGGCTTTTTGCATTCCAGTCCCCCGCAATGATGAACCTCAGTGATTGTGGATTACATAGTTGGTCTATCCCTTTGAGGAGGCGAGGAAAATCGTCGTTTTGCCATTTCACAGATGGTGGGCAATAGATGGAGGCAAGTATGACATTTTGTACGGCAATAGGGCAGATTTGTACTGCTTCTTCATTTCTAGGTACAAGGACCGAATGGGCAAGGTCGCTACGAATTATTGTCGCAGCACCCCCTCTGCGCTGCGACACCGGATTTAGGGCAGTGTAAGCCTTGTATCCAGGGATATCAATGGTCCATGTCCTAATTTCGCTGACGAGCAGGACGTCAACATCACGTCCCCTTAAGAACGCTGAGAGCTCGTCAATTTTGTTATGGATGCCCCCAGCGTTCCAGGAGACAATCTTTAAGCTCTTGGGAGCTTTAGGCATAGGGACAGTCATTGGCGTCTAGGCTGTTATTTAAAATCGAAGCCATTTCGATTGTCTGGATAGAGCAGGATAAGTTGGCTAGAAAGTCATTGTCCGGTGAGGCCTCTGTTATGTCAAACATATTTGTAATTTTAATAAACAGTATTGACAATTTATTTATTTTTTTCTCGATAGAAGCCACTTTTTCCAGCAGCTTGGACTGGGCAGCCTCGTGGGTGAATGCCAGTTTCTCCAGCAGCTTGTGCCAGTGCAGCTGGGATTTTACACAGGATTGGCGCGAGTTTTTGAGAGCTGCGCCAGTCCGTTTTTGGATCAAACTCTCCTGAGGAGTTGGCCATCCCTGCCCTCGAAGCCGTTGGGAGCGCTCCTTTCCCTCTTGCTCCAGTTGGAGCCTCTCCTGAAAGCGAGCCAGATGCGCCTCTCCCGGATTTGGTCGCCTCTGTTGCCTAAATGGGTTGTAGTTGCTGCGCTGTTCCGTTGGATGTTGCCGTTGCTGTAGAGGTGCAGAAAACATCGATGGAAACATCGATACCTTGATGTTTTGGAAAAATGAAAAACATCGATGTTTATTTTTGAACATCGATGTATCGGTACCTTGTCACTTTTAAAGTGTCACTTTTAAAGTAAAATTTTAAAAGTTTAAAGTTTTTAAAGTTTGGTGGTTTAGATGGAGGCGCTGTGCGTTTTATAAAGATGGATAAGTGTTTAAATCGTAAGTACTTGAAAGTACCCTACCATGTCGCTAGTTATACCGATTATTTGCGAAATGCAAATAATCATGACAAAACACAAGTTTTGTCATTCAAAAATAGCTTTAAAAGCCCAGAAGCCATTCTTGCCTTTGACTCTTTGCGTGGTCGTTTTAAAGAGCGTTTTGGGCATTATGAAACACGGTTCCAAGGATTGCCACAATAATAGACCCGCGCTTTAAAAAACAAGGTTTTATGACGACAAACCATGCAGAGCAAGCATGTCTCAAGGCAGACATTGTCGATCAACTAATGTTCATAAACAAAAATTATGAAAACTTTAAGAAATAATATTAGATATTAATTAATTAATATTAATAAGTTTGATCTCATGAAGTTGTTTTTTGTTTGATAAATTCTAAATATATTTTTCGTTTTTTATTTTTAGTAAAAATTGAATTGTGATTTTTAATTTATATTAAACAATAATTTATATTAAATATAGAGGTTTTATGAAAAAACATCGAAAAACATCGATGTGTCCAAACATCGATGTTTCTGCACCTCTACGTTGCTGGTTTAGCCTTCGGTCCGGATTTGTTTGGGCCATCCTTGACCTGTGATGGGGGGATTTTTGCAGTTGCCTTGTCGAGTGGTGGCGCGGGTCCTTGTTGGGCCGTTGTTTAATTGGATGGTGGGGGGTAGGAGTCATTTCGTCATTTTGAAGGATAGTCCAGTAGTTGTTGTTGCTCGGCTCGTTTCGGTTCTGGGAGGGACCCACGTCCTTCTTTAGTGGGCGGTGACTCCGCTGAGGCTCAGGCGGAGCAACCGGGCGGAGGGTATCCTGGGCCGCTCTTCTCTTCACCTCCTGGAAGACCCTACAACCCTTATAGGCACTTATGTGCCGACCCCCACAGTTGCAGCATCGAGGGGGTACATGTCTGGGCTTTTTGCAGGCTGTGGTGGGGTGCTGCCCTGCACACTTCATGCAGACGAAGGCTCGTCTGCATGAGCCCTTTTTGTGCCCATGTTTTTGGCAACGGTGGCATTGGGCCAATGCAAGGGCATTCGTAGGCGGACGGAAGGGCAAGGACAAGGACATTAGCGGGACTGGGGGCTTACGAAGGGGGACAATGGGAGGGGCCATCGCTGTAGGAGTTTTAATGTTGTTGTTTTTATTGCTGCTGTTTCCATTAATTTGGGCCCCTTCCCTGGCCCCGTTTCCCTTTACCCTATTGGCCTCAGCTCTTGCTTCCACCCGTTCCATGTAGAGCCGTTGGGCATATAGACTCTTGAAGACAGGAGACTTTTCTGGCTTGTAATGGAAGGGGGAGAAAACATCCATAAGTGCAGGACCCTGAGGATTATGATTGGGCGTGGTGTGGACCGTAGCTTTAACATTAAAAACCACGGGGCCCATGTCTGCCGAGCTGGACTCGCTGGCTCTAAGCGGAGTTGGTTTTTTAGGGGCTGGTTTACTTGATTGATTCATTGTGGCGAGTTTGGCGGGTCTGGTGGGGGATGAATATTCGGGCTCCTGCTGCAAAATCTGGCTGTATGTGGTTTTGGGGGCATTGGGGGGAGGGGGGTTTGCATCGCTATCTTTAAGTTGTGAGAAAAAGTTTCTCAACAACTCATCAGATAAAATTTTAATAGGCGATTTGTTGTTTTTTGTTGTGTTGTTGTTTGGATGGGCCAGCTGGTCCAACTTGGGCGCAACATGTTCAAACTCCCGGTTGGCTCTCTTGATGTCGTTGGTTCGCGTAGTTGGAGAGGAAGACAACAGCCGTTTATTGTTTTTGTTTATGGCTGTGTTTGAACCAACAGGTGGCTCACGATCAGCTGTAGGGCTTGTTGTTTTTTTGGGCAAGGCGGAAGCTAAGGTCTTGGTTGCTTGTATTTCAATGTTCGCGCCAATTTCAGGACCCGTAGTCAGGGAAGAGGAAAGTGGGGTATAGTGTGTGTGTGTCTGTGAGTGTGCTTGGGTGCATTGCTTCGCGCCAATTTCAGTCCCCATAGGCAAGGGAGAAGAAAGTGGTGCAGTATGTGTGTGTGGCTGTGTTTGTGTGAGTGTATGGGGGTGTGTGCTTATTGGAACTGTTGTCTTATTACTCTTATCTATTGCATTTGGCGGGCTCTTCGCCTTGGAAGAGGGGTCATAGAGGGAAAGTGGATCTGGCTGTGTGTGTGTGTGTGTATTTGCATTTATTGCATAAGACCAGTCCTCGCTGCTCCAGGGCCCAAATGGTTGTGAGAATGCTGGGAAGAGAAAAGTCTCCCGGAGTATTACCCAGAGGGCAACTTTTGTTCCGGGAGACTTTCCATGAAATTGGCGGGCTCCTGGAGAGAGCACTTTCTCCTGTTGTTGTTTCTGGGGTCGTCGGGTCGCATTCGTCCCATGGTCGTCTTGGCGCTAGGTGGCAACTCCATATGCCAGGCGGGACCAGTTGGCAGCTCTCGTTTCTGGTGCTTTGCCCCAGGTGGCAACTCCGACCACCAGGCCGGGCAGGTTGGCAGCACTCATCGCAGAAATGTGTAAATATAGGAAGAAAATTTAAGAGTTTGTGAGTTTTTGCATTTCAGGGAGACATTTAGGACAACACATTGAGGGACGGCATTGTGGGACAGGGGATTTTGCCGGTTGGCGTGTTCAAGGGCGTCGTCTTTCTGGTGCATCGGGTCGTGTCGTCTTTGAGGGTAAGTTTTGTTATGGTTTCTTCTTCTTATTAGTCTTCCAATTGTCGGTGTTTTTCCTTAAGCTAATCAGGTTCGTTTGCAGGTGAATCCAGTGGAGGTCGTCAAGTGGATAAGGGTTATCACAGGTGAGTATCACAGATAGTTGGTAAGTCGGCAGTCAGCGTCGTTAGTAGGAAATTTTTGGATCAAAAACATGGAATGCAGTATTAAGAAGAAGACGGATGATTATGTAAACATTGAAAACATGTAAACAATGAGGACTTCAAGACAAGATTAAAAGACAGCAATTTGGGAGGACATTGAGCAGACAGGTAAGCAGATGATCCTGGAGCAGGTGCCATCCTTTGGAAGTGCAATAGCTTCTCAGGCATCAATTCCCTTCAGGGGGGATATTTGGAGCGTATTTATTTCAATTTTCCATCATTTCAGTTCCTCGGTGTCGGCAGCGTGGGATGGCAATTTCCAGGTAAATATATATATGTGTTTTCCCATGATCCAGGGTCTTATTTCAATTTGCCCTTTATTCCTCCAGGTTTTGCACGTTCGTGAAGGGTCAAAGAAAAGGTAAGTAGGCTAAATTTTGTTTGGTTTTAGCGGCGTCAGGATTAATTTTATTTTTCTCTTTTCTTGGTTAGGATCATTTGGAGCAAGAGAAGCAGGAGGAAGGTCATCATTGGACAGGAGCTTTGAAGGAGGAGATGTAATAAAATGAGTTCCAATAGCACTTTGATGTAGAACCCCTTGTAAGATTTTTGTATCTTCTTTTCTCGTTTCAGGTTGCCGACGCTCTAGGACATGGAACATCGTCAAGTTTGGTAGTGGATGGCCGAGCGAACTGTGGGTGGCCTGTTCCAGAAATATCCCATTTTGTAGCCAGAGGAGAGAAGGCACAGGTGAGTATGATGTCCTGAGACTGGCAGTCAGACAAATTTGTAATATATATTCCTCAAGCAGGAGCAGTGGCTATGCGATCTTGTTTCTGTGTCTGACAATTTTGATCGCCCCCTCTATTAAAATGCATCGTTGCCGGGAGATTTGAGGCAGCGTTGGAACACACCCACACACCCACACACACTCACCATACAATCATCACCGATGCTGGAATATGGGAGGAGTTTCTACGGAGGAGCCAGTGAGTAGTCACGGGTTAAGCTGCATCGGTTTGTGTTTTGAAGAGGCAGTCCCGGAGGGGCTAGCGTTAGGTCCCCAGGGAGAAAAATTGTGATCAGTCATGGGGTTCTGAGGAGGATCCTTCGCTGTTTAGCAGGTCGATGACAGGTGGTGGGAAGTATTTTTCCCCTGTTAGGATTATTTCGTCTGGAAGGACAAGTCGCCTGATAGATAGGGGTTGGCCTCGTACCATCCTAGCAGCCCTTTCGCGGGTAATTTCCCCACGTATGAAAGATCTCCTAGTCCAGTTTATAGCCCTCTCACCTAGGCGGTCAATCCCTTTGCTGGAAAGGTTTGGGTGCACGTATTTGGTCCTGGATACATCACTGTTGGAGCCTTCGTTCTCCTTCTTTATCTCAAGCCTCAGGAGAGTCGGGATAGTGCAGGATTTCGGTGGGACTCGCGTGTTTTGTCCGTTGCCATTGTCATTGTAATGATCCAGGACTTGTTTGGATAGTCTGGGTCTTTGTTTTTTTGTGCTGACGGGGGTAACTGGGTTAAGGCCAAGGTGTTGCGCTGCCGGATTTATATGCATTAATAGGGCGTTAGCGAGTCTAGCACTTTGTGCTCCATAAATCTCCTCAAGTGTTTTAATGTTGAAGGTGCTGGCTAGGACCTTATTAGTGGTGTGCCTGCCCGCTTCCAGTGATCGTCTTATAATGGCGTTTGTGGCAGATTGGACCTTCATCACTGCCGAATCTGAGGCCAGCGATGCCCAGACCGGGATGGCATGTTGCCAGATGGGGATAATAAGCTGCTTAATCAGCGTAGCCTTGGTGGGTTTGGGTAGGGGGCTGTGTGGACCAATTAGCCACTCAAGACTCTTTGCCCTAGCCCTCAGCCTTATGCAAAGAAGGGAAATGTGAAGGCTCATATTTATTTTCCTATCCAATGTGACCCCAAGGTATTTGTATTTGTTAGCCTGAGGTATGATCTGTCCATTGAGGAGGAGTTTCGTCTGGTTGGTTTGGGTCATATTTTGTCCAGAAAAGAAGGAGACGTGGGCGCATTTTTTAACATTGAAGGTCATGCGCCATTTGTTTGCCCATTCGGAGATGACGTTGAGGTATGCTTGCAGATGCTTTGCGTGTTCCTTTGGCTGTTTGTGTGACATAAGTACCGCTGTATCGTCTGCATATGTGGCCAGAAGGAGCTTGGTCGGGGTAAGAGTACAGTTCCTGGAGATAATGGGAACTGCATCTGGGAGTGGCATGTCAGAGGTGTAGATCGAGTATAGGATTGGGCCGAGGATGCTCCCTTGGGGCACTCCAGCACTGATGGAACCAAGCCTGGATCTGATTCCACCAGTTCCTTACACCGTGAAAGTCCTGTTTTGGAGGTAGCTGGTGAGGACTTTGTGTAGTTGTTTAGGGACAATCTTGGAAAGTTTTTGTAAAAGTCCCTCATGCCAAACCCTATCGAAAGCCTGCGAGAAGTCCAAAAAGATGGCCGAGCAGTGTTCCTTTTCTTCAAATGCTCTCAGGATGTGTTGCGTGACCCTCAACACTTGCTGTTCCGAACTGTGTTCTGGGCGAAAGCCAAACTGGTGTTCTGGTATGGCTTCCGCAAAGTTCTTACACTTGAAAAGCTTGGAGAGAAGGAGGCGCTCAAACAGCTTTCCAAAGCCGGAGAGGAGACTTATGGGGCTGTAGGAGTCCGGGCAATGATTTGGCTTCCCCGTCTTATGGATCATGGTGATGACAGCTAGTTTCCATTGATGGGGGAAATGGCCGAGTCTTAGAACAGAGTTGTAAATATGCAATAGGTAGAGGACTGCCTTCTTTGGTAGTAATTTGATAAGGGCGTTTTGGATTTGGTCTTCCCCAGGGCTCTTCGCGGTCGCCAAAGCAGCAATCTGTGTTTGGAGCTCCTCCAGCCTGAAGAAAATAGTGGCCGAGGGGGGAGAAGGTGAGTGTGCCTCTTCCAGAGTGGTCATTTTGGGGGAGAACCTATCCTCCAGGTGTTTGACGAAGGCGTCCGCCTTTTCTTTAGAGGAACGGGTCCATATGTGGTCGGAGGAAGCTGGCGAGTGTTCAGAGGACATGGACTGTACTGGGATCTTGAGAGGATGGTCAGATTGGGGTTGACTTTTGATGTGCCTGGTAATTTTCCAAATCTTGGCCATGTTGTATCTATCTTCAGGGTCAAGATTGAGGAGCATGCGGTTTACCTGGGCTTGTTTTAGTCTTTTAATTGCTTTTTTAAACTTGTTTCTTACTCTGGAAAACTTTGCTTTATTTTCAGGTGAGGGATCCTCTTCCATTTTGGAGAAACATGCTTGCAATAGGTGAAGAAGGATGCTGGCTGGTTTATCAAGCTTAGTCGTGTGACGAGAAGGATGTTTGGTCGAATATCGGGAGGCGTTGTTTGCGGTGGGAGTGGCGTGTAAAGCAGCGCTGTCAATGTTTTTAAGTAAGATGCCAACGCAGTCTTCAATATCCTCCCCACCGTTTATTTCAGTATTTAAAAGAATGTATTTTTCCAGATGGTCCCTGAATGCTTTGATTCTGTGAGATCCTCGTGGGAGGGGAGGAGGTCTTGGCGCAGCCTGTTCGACATCTGGACTGATTAAAGGAGTTTTGCCCAGTGCCGCATTGATGATGAGTGGGACATGGTCAGAGGATAATTCGGATACCGATGAGATGGAGATGTGGGTAGGGAGGAAACCCGAATACACGTCAAAATCTATTGCCGAGGGATTTGCCTTTTTGTTAAAGGGATAACAAGTGGCCTCTCCTGTAGCAAGTATGTTATATCTGTTTTTTGCTTGGACTGCTTCCGCTAACAATTTCCCTCTGTTGCAGCTACGAGCGTTTCCCCACATCTGGTTTTTTGCATTCCAGTCCCCCGCAATGATGAACCTCAGTGATTGTGGATTACATAGTTGGTCTATCCTTTTGAGGAGGCGAGGAAAATCGTCGTTTTGCCATTTCACAGATGGTGGGCAATAGATGGAGGCAAGTATGACATTTTGTACGGCAATAGGGCATATTTGTACCGCTTCTTCATTTCTAGGTACAAGGACCGAATGGGCAAGGTCGCTACGAATTATTTTCGCAGCACCCCCTCTGCGCTGCGACACCGGATTTAGGGCAGTGTAAGCCTTGTATCCAGGGATATCAATGGTCCATGTCCTAATTTCGCTGACGAGCAGGACGTCAACATCACGTCCCCTTAAGAACGCTGAGAGCTCGTCAATTTTGTTATGGATGCCCCCAGCGTTCCAGGAGACAATCTTTAAGCTCTTGGGAGCTTTAGGCATAGGGACAGTCATTGGCGTCTAGGCTGTTATTTAAAATCGAAGCCATTTCGATTGTCTGGATAGAGCAGGATAAGTTGGCTAGAAAGTCATTGTCCGGTGAGGCCTCTGTTATGTCAAACATATTTGTAATTTTAATAAACAGTGTTGACAATTTATTTATTTTTTTCTCGATAAAAGCCACTTTTTCCAGCAGCTTGGACTGGGCAGCCTCGTGGGTGAATGCCAGTTTCTCCAGCAGCTTGTGCCAGTGCAGCTGGGATTTTACACAGGATTGGCGCGAGTTTTTGAGAGCTGCGCCAGTCCGTTTTTGGATCAAACTCTCCTGAGGAGTTGGCCATCCCTGCCCTCGAAGCCGTTGGGAGCGCTCCTTTCCCTCTTGCTCCAGTTGGAGCCTCTCCTGAAAGCGAGCCAGATGCGCCTCTCCCGGATTTGGTCGCCTCTGTTGCCTAAATGGGTTGTAGTTGCTGCGCTGTTCCGTTGGATGTTGCCGTTGCTGTAGAGGTGCAGAAAACATCGATGGAAACATCGATACCTTGATGTTTTGGAAAAATGAAAAACATCGATGTTTATTTTTGAACATCGATGTATCGGTACCTTGTCACTTTTAAAGTGTCACTTTTAAAGTAAAATTTTAAAAGTTTAAAGTTTTTAAAGTTTGGTGGTTTAGATGGAGGCGCTGTGCGTTTTATAAAGATGGATAAGTGTTTAAATCGTAAGTACTTGAAAGTACCCTACCATGTCGCTAGTTATACCGATTATTTGCGAAATGCAAATAATCATGACAAAACACAAGTTTTGTCATTCAAAAATAGCTTTAAAAGCCCAGAAGCCATTCTTGCCTTTGACTCTTTGCGTGGTCGTTTTAAAGAGCGTTTTGGGCATTATGAAACACGGTTCCAAGGATTGCCACAATAATAGACCCGCGCTTTAAAAAACAAGGTTTTATGACGACAAACCATGCAGAGCAAGCATGTCTCAAGGCAGACATTGTCGATCAACTAATGTTCATAAACAAAAATTATGAAAACTTTAAGAAATAATATTAGATATTAATTAATTAATATTAATAAGTTTGATCTCATGAAGTTGTTTTTTGTTTGATAAATTCTAAATATATTTTTCGTTTTTTATTTTTAGTAAAAATTGAATTGTGATTTTTAATTTATATTAAACAATAATTTATATTAAATATAGAGGTTTTATGAAAAAACATCGAAAAACATCGATGTGTCCAAACATCGATGTTTCTGCACCTCTACGTTGCTGGTTTAGCCTTCGGTCCGGATTTGTTTGGGCCATCCTTGACCTGTGATGGGGGGATTTTTGCAGTTGCCTTGTCGAGTGGTGGCGCGGGTCCTTGTTGGGCCGTTGTTTAATTGGATGGAGGGGGGTAGGAGTCATTTCGTCATTTTGAAGGATAGTCCAGTAGTTGTTGTTGCTCGGCTCGTTTCGGTTCTGGGAGGGACCCACGTCCTTCTTTAGTGGGCGGTGACTCCGCTGACGCTCAGGCGGAGCAACCGGGCGGAGGGTATCCTGGGCCGCTCTTCTCTTCACCTCCTGGAAGACCCTACAACCCTTATAGGCACTTTTGTGCCGACCCCCACAGTTGCAGCATCGAGGGGGTACATGTCTGGGCTTTTTGCAGGCTGTGGTGGGGTGCTGCCCTGCACACTTCATGCAGACGAAGACTCGTCTGCATGAGCCCTTTTTGTGCCCATGTTTTTGGCAACGGTGGCATTGGGCCAATGCAAGGGCATTCGTAGGCGGACGGAAGGGCAAGGACAAGGACATTAGCGGGACCGGGGGCTTACGAAGGGGGACAATGGGAGGGGCCATCGCTGTAGGAGTTTTAATGTTGTTGTTTTTATTGCTGCTGTTTCCATTAATTTGGGCCCCTTCCCTGGCCCCGTTTCCCTTTACCCTATTGGCCTCAGCTCTTGCTTCCACCCGTTCCATGTAGAGCCGTTGGGCATAAAGACTCTTGAAGACAGGAGTCTTTTCTGGCTTGTAATGGAAGGGGGAGGAAACATCCATCAGTGCAGGACCCTGAGGATTATGATTGGGCGTGGTGTGGACCGTAGCTTTAACATTAAAAACCACGGGGCCCATGTCTGCCGAGCTGGACTCGCTGGCTCTAAGCGGAGTTGGTTTTTTAGGGGCTGGTTTACTTGATTGATTCATTGTGGCGAGTTTGGCGGGTCTGGTGGGGGATGAATATTCGGGCTCCTGCTGCAAAATCTGGCTGTATGTAGTTTTGGGGCATTGGGGGGAGGGGCGTTTGCATCGCTATCTTTAAGTTGTGAGAAAAAGTTTCTCAACAACTCATCAGATAAAATTTTAATAGGCGATTTGTTGTTTTTTTGCGCGGTTCCCACTGCATACGTACAGCCCACCTCCCGTCCGAGGTGACCGAGGGACGCTGCCGCGTAACGTACGGCTCGAATCGCGGGAATAGATCCGAGATAGATAAGCGAGGATTAGGAGAAAGATATTACGAGGAAGAGTGTTGCATAGATAAGGCGGTTAATATAAGCGATTTAAGATTGTTAGTAGAGCAAAGTGATAAGATGTGGTAGAGACCATTGTAGTCCGAACATAATACCCTGAACGGATCGTGTTGGGCATATGTCGAACTACAATGGCTGAGGAGTAGAGGACGAAAGTTTCTGGTCCTTCTACTAGGAATGTTAAAGTTTAAACGTGTTAGTAAATGCTGGCTGTCTATATTTCCATAAATAAGATTATATAGAAACATGACACCCAGCATCGTTCTACGATTTGTTAATGTTGGTAAGTTGATTAGTAAAAGTCTACTATGATAAGAGGGGAGGTAAAGATTTGCATCCCAATTAAGTCCCCTAAGAGCAAAAGTAAGGAAGTTTTTTTGTACAGATTCAATGTGATCTTGGTGTACTCCATAATGAGGACTCCAGACACACGATCCATACTCAAGAATCGGACGGACCAGTGATGTATATAACGTTTTAGTTATGTACGGGTCATTAAATTCTTTTGACCATCTTTTAATAAAACCAAGCACACCCATAGCTTTATTAACCATGGTAGATACATGGTCGGTAAATTTAAGTTTCAAATCTAATGGGACACCTAGATCGTTAACCTGAGTTATTCGTTCTAAGGCGTTCCCATAGAGAACGTACATAGCCTGGTGAGGACTAGATCGGTAAAAAGACATAAGTTTACATTTCGATCCATTAAGCTTTAGGTTATTTGCTAAACACCAATTTTGAAGTTTATCCAAATCGGATTGAAGTCTAGACTGGGCGCTAGTGAATTTATACTGAAGGCATAGCTTAACGTCATCAGCGTACATAAGAACAAGTAAATTAGTTAAGGCAAGGGGCAAGTCGTTAATAAACAGAGTAAAAAGTAGGGGTCCAAGATGGCTTCCTTGGGGCACCCCCGATGTGGCGCGGACTACACGCGAGGTAACATCTTTAAAGAAAACACGTTGGGTTCTCCCTGATAAGTAGCTCGAAATCCACATAAGAAGATCAGTTGGGAATCCCAAAAGACTGAGTTTACTTATAAGAAGCGAATGGTTAACAGAGTCAAATGCTTTACTGAAGTCAGTGTATATGACGTCTGTTTGTAAGCCATTCCGGAAGCCATCCGTGATAAAAGATGTTAGCTCCAATAAGTTGGTAGTGGTGGAGCGGCGCTTCATGAAGCCATGCTGGCACGGAGTTATTATTGAACTACATAGGTGTTGCAAATGTGGAGTGATAAGTTTTTCAAAAAGCTTTGGAATTGCTGACAATTTAGAGATGCCTCTATAATTAGCAGCGTCGGATTTTTTCCCTTTTTTATGCAGCGGAATAATGAAGGATTCCTTCCACATAAGGGGAAAGATCGAAGTTTCCAGCGATAGATTAAAGAGTTTAACAGAGCTATCAGCTGGTCACCATCATACAGACGATCGAAAACCAAACGAATAGCGGACAAATGTTGCCAGTATGTTGGCGGTTCGGACGAAGGTGGTATGTACGAACAGGTCACATACAAAGATTGATCGGACAAAGTGATTTTGATGCAAAGAAATTCAATGTCACCAAACTCTTGTGATTTTACCTCTTCAGAAGCGAATTTGGAGTCTACAGAAATTAGCACTCCTCCTCCCCTTCGCAAAGTTCTATCACATCTAAAAGTGGTGTACCTACTAGGAAAAACTTCGGAGCTTAAGATCTCCGGCTTTAACCAAGTTTCTGTAAATACAATAATGTGGGATGCAAAAGAAGAACTATCCGAATACAGTTTGGGAAGTTTACTACGTAACCCTCTTGTATTCTGATAGGTTTAAGTTTCAGATGAAGACATTAGTTTTTATACCCTTGCAGAGGGTATTATAATTTTGGTCAAAAGTGTGCAACGCAGTGAAGGAGACATCATTGACCCTATAAAGTATATATATTCTTGATCAGGATCACCTCCTGAGTCGATATGAGCATGTCCGTCTGTCCGTCTGTCCGTAACTAATACTGCGGCATCAGTGCGTACCGGGGGTCCGGACGGTTTATTACCCTGTTTGGTGACTGTTACAGGAGTTTGAATTATTGGGTCTGGGATCACTTGAAGCGATGCCACAGAGGACATATCGGACAATTGCTCATTGAGTCCGAGACATTCGGAAGCCGAATTTTTCTCAGGTCCGGCCCTTGGGGTGGCCAGAGATATAAGCGGCTGCATAGTTGTCGGCTGAGCAGGCTGAAGATTATTCGACCCGAGCACATCACTAAAAGCGGATTTCTTACGCTTTGGAGACTCATTTAGTAGTTGAAGACTACTAAACTGTGTATCAAGCGCACAGAGTTGGTCATTGATTTTTCGAAAACCACTAATCAACTCCTTGAAACCGCTTTTAGTCTGCCTCATGAACGATGAGATGCTCATGATGAGATGCCTCTATAATTAGCAGCGTCGGATTTTTTCCCTTTTTTATGCAGCGGAATAATGAAGGATTCCTTCCACATAAGGGGAAAGATCGAAGTTTCCAGCGATAGATTAAAGAGTTTAACAGAGCTATCAGCTGGTCACCATCATACAGACGATCGAAAACCAAACGAATAGCGGACAAATGTTGCCAGTATGTTGGCGGTTCGGACGAAGGTGGTATGTACGAACAGGTCACATACAAAGATTGATCGGACAAAGTGATTTTGATGCAAAGAAATTCAATGTCACCAAACTCTTGTGATTTTACCTCTTCAGAAGCGAATTTGGAGTCTACAGAAATTAGCACTCCTCCTCCCCTTCGCAAAGTTCTATCACATCTAAAAGTGGTGTACCTACTAGGAAAAACTTCGGAGCTTAAGATCTCCGGCTTTAACCAAGTTTCTGTAAATACAATAATGTGGGATGCAAAAGAAGAACTATCCGAATACAGTTTGGGAAGTTTACTACGTAACCCTCTTGTATTCTGATAGGTTTAAGTTTCAGATGAAGACATTAGTTTTTATACCCTTGCAGAGGGTATTATAATTTTGGTCAAAAGTGTGCAACGCAGTGAAGGAGACATCATTGACCCTATAAAGTATATATATTCTTGATCAGGATCACCTCCTGAGTCGATATGAGCATGTCCGTCTGTCCGTCTGTCCGTCTGTCCGTAACTAATACTGCGGCATCAGTGCGTACCGGGGGTCCGGACGGTTTATTACCCTGTTTGGTGACTGTTACAGGAGTTTGAATTATTGGGTCTGGGATCACTTGAAGCGATGCCACAGAGGACATATCGGACAATTGCTTATTGAGTCCGAGACATTCGGAAGCCGAATTTTTCTCAGGTCCGGCCCTTGGGGTGGCCAGAGATATAAGCGGCTGCATAGTTGTCGGCTGAGCAGGCTGAAGATTATTCGACCCGAGCACATCACTAAAAGCGGATTTCTTACGCTTTGGAGACTCATTTAGTAGTTGAAGACTACTAAACTGTGTATCAAGCGCACAGAGTTGGTCATTGATTTTTCGAAAACCACTAATCAACTCCTTGAAACCGCTTTTAGTCTGCCTCATGAACGATGAGATGCTCATGATGAGATGCCTCTATAATTAGCAGCGTCGGATTTTTTCCCTTTTTTATGCAGCGGAATAATGAAGGATTCCTTCCACATAAGGGGAAAGATCGAAGTTTCCAGCGATAGATTAAAGAGTTTAACAGAGCTATCAGCTGGTCACCATCATACAGACGATCGAAAACCAAACGAATAGCGGACAAATGTTGCCAGTATGTTGGCGGTTCGGACGAAGGTGGTATGTACGAACAGGTCACATACAAAGATTGATCGGACAAAGTGATTTTGATGCAAAGAAATTCAATGTCACCAAACTCTTGTGATTTTACCTCTTCAGAAGCGAATTTGGAGTCTACAGAAATTAGCACTCCTCCTCCCCTTCGCAAAGTTCTATCACATCTAAAAGTGGTGTACCTACTAGGAAAAACTTCGGAGCTTAAGATCTCCGGCTTTAACCAAGTTTCTGTAAATACAATAATGTGGGATGCAAAAGAAGAACTATCCGAATACAGTTTGGGAAGTTTACTACGTAACCCTCTTGTATTCTGATAGGTTTAAGTTTCAGATGAAGACATTAGTTTTTATACCCTTGCAGAGGGTATTATAATTTTGGTCAAAAGTGTGCAACGCAGTGAAGGAGACATCATTGACCCTATAAAGTATATATATTCTTGATCAGGATCACCTCCTGAGTCGATATGAGCATGTCCGTCTGTCCGTCTGTCCGTCTGTCCGTAACTAATACTGCGGCATCAGTGCGTACCGGGGGTCCGGACGGTTTATTACCCTGTTTGGTGACTGTTACAGGAGTTTGAATTATTGGGTCTGGGATCACTTGAAGCGATGCCACAGAGGACATATCGGACAATTGCTCATTGAGTCCGAGACATTCGGAAGCCGAATTTTTCTCAGGTCCGGCCCTTGGGGTGGCCAGAGATATAAGCGGCTGCATAGTTGTCGGCTGAGCAGGCTGAAGATTATTCGACCCGAGCACATCACTAAAAGCGGATTTCTTACGCTTTGGAGACTCATTTAGTAGTTGAAGACTACTAAACTGTGTATCAAGCGCACAGAGTTGGTCATTGATTTTTCGAAAACCACTAATCAACTCCTTGAAACCGCTTTTAGTCTGCCTCATGAACGACCTCATTTCGTCCTGAACAGCACGACAACCGTCACAGCAAAAGTGGAGTCCAGACCTACGCGAGATTGCATCCGACACTGAGGCCGTGAACCCGGCACACTTAGCGTGTAAAATGTTTTCACAGAGCCAGCAATGGATGGTAGGCTGGGAAGACGAGATTGTCTTATTGCAAGACTTTAATGCACAGACCAATTTAAAATCCATAATTATTAAAAATTTGAATAATTAATTTATTAAAAATTATTTAAAATTAAATAATTAATTTATTAAAAATTATTAAAAATTTAAATAATTAATTTATTAAAAATTATCAAAAAAGTTAATAATTAATTTAAAACTATTATTTTATTTTATTAATGAGGAACCTTGAACCACTGTACCAAGGAAACGAGAAGGGGAGATTAAAGAGAGCAGTTAGTGCAAGTTAGTAAGATTTAAAGAAATAGAGATAAGAATCTCTATTGAGCGAGAGTAGAAGCAAAAGAATAGCAACAACACCGTAGGAGATGAAGAAGCAGAGCAGGGCTATGTTTGGAAAGTAAGTTAAATAAATTATTATTTTACCTCCAAATATATCACTGCACACGCGAAGCGATACGGATCTAAAAAATTGCAATTTGTTTTTATATCAGTAAAGAAATAAACACCGATTGTTTATAGAAAGCTTATTGCAAATTTTACAAAAACGTAGTGCGCACAAAAAAACACGTCCGTCCGCTTTAAGATAAAGAGAGGAAGTTTTTTGTTGTGTTGTTGTTTGGATGGGCCAGCTGGTCCAACTTGGGCGCAACATGTTCAAACTCCCGGTTGGCTCTCTTGATGTCGTTGGTTAGCGTAGTTGGAGAGAAAGACAACAGCCGTTTATTGTTTTTGTTTATGGCTGTGTTTGAACCAACAGGTGGCTCACGATCAGCTGTAGGGCTTGTTGTTTTTTTGGGCAAGGCGGAAGCTAAGGTCTTGGTTGCTTGTATTTCAATGTTCGCGCCAATTTCAGGACCCGTAGTCAGGGAAGAGGAAAGTGGGGTATAGTGTGTGTGTGTCTGTGAGTGTGCTTGGGTGCATTGCTTCGCGCCAATTTCAGTCCCCATAGGCAAGGGAGAAGAAAGTGGTGCAGTATGTGTGTGTGGCTGTGTTTGTGTGAGTGTATGGGGGTGTGTGCTTATTGGAACTGTTGTCTTATTACTCTTATCTATTGCATTTGGCGGGCTCTTCGCCTTGGAAGAGGGGTCATAGAGGGAAAGTGGATCTGGCTGTGTGTGTGTGTGTGTATTTGCATTTATTTTTGGCGGGCTCTTCTCCTTGGAAGAGGGGTCATAGAGGGAAAGTGGATCTGGCTGTGTGTGTGTGTATGGGATATTTTATTTGTATTTATTTTTGGCGGGCTCTTCGCTTTTGAAGAGGGGTCAGCGGAGGGAGTCCTTAAATTGGCGTCACACACAATCACGCAGGAATCATCTGATGATTGCAATGAGAATCCTGGGTGACGCCCCGAATAGGGGGAAGAAAGTTCAATTTTCTCAGTGGACTCACCACCATAAGGCCTGCAGATCATGGCCATCTCAAAGGAGTCCAACGAAGTAAATGGCTCGATGTTGTCCAGGTTGAAATTGTCCATCTCCTTTTGTATTTCTGTCCTTGTGTCCTCCATATCTCCTTTTTAAGTCTCCTTTTAATTAATAAGTCACTTCAACTTGTTTTTTTTTTTTAATGTGTTTTTTTTTTATTTGTTTTCTTTTAAAGGAATTGTATGAATTTTACAAATAACTTTTACTTGGCGTTTTACACTTTAAACAAATTCAAATTCAAATTTCAAAGATTTGGCGGGCTGGTTTAAGACCAGTCCCCGCTGCTCCAGGGCCCAAATGGTTGTGAGAATGCTGGGAAGAGAAAAGTCTCCCGGAGTATTACCCAGAGGGCAACTTTTGTTCCGGGAGACTTTCCATGAAATTGGCGGGCTCCTGGAGAGAGCACTTTCTCCTGTTGTTGTTTCTGGGGTCGTCGGGTCGCATTCGTCCCATGGTCGTCTTGGCGCTAGGTGGCAACTCCGACCACCAGGCCGGGCAGGTTGGCAGCACTCATCGCAGAAATGGGTAAATATAGGAAGAAAATTTAAGAGTTTCTGAGTTTTTGCATTTCAGGGAGACATTTAGGACAACACATTGAGCGACGGCATTGTGGGACAGGGGATTTTGCCGGTTGGCGTGTTCAAGGGCGTCGTCTTTCTGGTGCAAGGGCGCCGGGTCGTGTCGTCTTTGAGGGTAAGTTTTGTTATGGTTTCTTCTTCTTATTAGTCTTCCAATTGTCGGTGTTTTTCCTTAAGCTAATCAGGTACGTTTGCAGGTGAATCCAGTGGAGGTCGTCAAGTGGATAAGGGTTATCACAGGTGAGTATCACAGATAGTTGGTAAGTCGGCAGTCAGCGTCGTTAATAGGAAATTTTTGGATCAAAAACATGGAATGCAGTATTAAGAAGAAGACGGATGATTATATAAACATTGAAAACATGTAAACAATGAGGACTTCAAGACAAGATTAAAAGACAGCAATTTGGGACGACATTGAGCAGACAGGTAAGCAGATGATCCTGGAGCAGGTGCCATCCTTTGGAAGTGCAATAGCTTCTCAGGCATCAATTCCCTTCAGGGGGGATATTTGGAGCGTATTAATTTCAATTTTCCATCATTTCAGTTCCTCGGTGTCGGCAGCGTGGGATGGCAATTTCCAGGTAAATATATATAAGTTAACTGAAGTTAACCGCGCGACGGCAATGTCCGGTTGCTTAAGAACTCGCTCTGGCCAAACTGCTGACACAGCGTCTGGCCGGATGCTCATGCATAGCCGGCGAACACTGCATATTTGCGTGGCCGCTATGAAATACTTTTTGTTAGCTTTAAGTTTCAGTTTGTACTTGAGTCTCTCAGAATAAAGAACTCTTTCACTTAACTCCGGCACAAGCCGTAATATTCAATTCATTTGCTCTTGCTTGGTTACTCAGCCTCAAGGCAGTAATAACGGAGTTAGTAACTCCCAACGTAAACTCTCATCAGAAGGAAGAACCCTCGGCAACCGCCAGGAATACCAAACCATTCTACACTGGAGATATCCTCATCACTGAAGACACCCTCTACAGCGGAGAATAAATAATCATCACTGAAGACACCCTCTACAGCGGAGAATAAATAACCATCACCTCCTTAATTTAATTAATTGGCGCCCATCGTGAAAACATGTAAGTGGACATTTTCATTCACAACCCTTTCAACAAGTCTGCATTGGTAGTAATAGTGAAAATGTGTTACACTCATAACTAAAAACTGCACTCCATTAACCTTTTTTTTAAAAAATAAAATAAAATAAATAAATAAATTCCTAAATAAAATTGGCTGACGGTTTAGCGTTGCATTTTTGTACAAATTTCTTATAACAATACAATTTTTTTACAAATTTATTATATGAACCATTTTCTTTTGGGATATATATCGCCCAATATTTGTTTGCATTTATTATTTTTCTGTATAATTAAATGAATAAATGTTTTTATACAACAACAAAGGTTGAAGAATAGAAAATTCTTAACCAAGATAAAAAAAAAAAGTCACCAGCTCCAAATTTAATTTTCATTCAAAATAATTCATATAATTGTGTGCATTTAATTCAGCTTTTATATGTCTCTTTTGTTACACAAAAATTCTTGGTATTAGCTGCACAGTCTTGGTTATTTATTTTCCCTTTCTGTTTTGTTTCCCCACTCCATTCTTGGGAATACGATACGGCCGCGCATGCAGTCAGTGGCACTTTGTTATTTTTATTTATTTTTTTTTCTTCTCTTATCTTTGTGTCATAGCGGAGGCTCCGTCCCCGCATACCCCTCACCTTGCCCCTACTTGGCAAAGCAATAGTGCAGCTCAACGAGCCCGCACACATATGTAACTAAAACAACGGCTCAGCCCTCGCGAGCCCCCTCACCCTACCAATCGCCTCTGTGGGCATGCAATTCGAGCATGAACATTTTTTTTTCTCGGGTTCTATACATAGCTGCAGCTCCACATGAGCAATCCCTTCCGACGATATAGAAGCGTGAGACAATTCTCCAGTGATTCTGAGTCAGAATCCGAAAGACCGGCCAGATCTTCCACCCCAAAGAACGCTAGAGCACTCCGACACGCAAAAATGGCTTTCAGCATGGAACAAATGACAGCCACCATACAGGCAGCCGTTCAACATGCCGTCCAAGAAGCCAATATTGAGAGCCAGCGTAGGGAAAATGAACTTCGCCTGGCTATACAGCGGCTGACCGAACAAGTCAACGCAGTACAAGTCACTTCCGCGCAAGCGGAAGCCCCCGTAATCAAAGTATATGAACCCATACAAATTAGAGACAACGTAAAATGTGACGAGCCCCTAGATGCCGTCAAGTGCCTGCCCGAATTTACGGGAACGCAGGAAACATACGTTTCCTGGCGGCAAGCGGCGGTAGCCGCATATTATATTTTTAGGAACTATGTAAATAGCTCTCGGCATTACCAGGCAGTTATAATTATTAGGAGTAAAATAAGAGGCCCTGCCGATGCCGTGCTATCCTCGTTTGGCACTGTGCTGAATTTCGACGCGATTATAAATCGACTCGACTTCACGTACAGTGATAAACGCCAGATTCATGTTATCGAGCAAGAAATGGGTACTCTCAGGCAGGGAAATATGACCCTACTGCAGTACTACGACGAGGTCGAGAAAAAACTGACCTTACTCACCAACAAAGCCACCATGTCGTACGAAGCCCCGGCGGCAAAGGTTTTATGCGACAAATTCCGGGACGACGCACTCCGAGTATTTATCTCGGGACTTAAGCGTAGTCTTACGGATGTCCTCTTTTCGGCAAAGCCAAAAGATATGCCTTCAGCCCTCGCTTTGGCACAGGAAATAGAAGCTAACCACGAGAGGTACTCCTTCGCGGCTTCGTTTGCCAGAAGCCAGGAGGACAAGGATAAAAAACACTATCCAAAAACACAAGACCACCGTCAGGCTCCTCCGCCGGCGAATGCCCAGACAAATACTAGCAAAAATCCTTACTACAAAAAGGAGCAGCACAAAGCACAAGTGCACTCTGCCCCACACAGCGGAAGCACACCTGAACCCATGGACATTGACCCATCGCTTTCCAGGATGCTCAAGCCGTCCCTAGCCCCGGCATACCAAAACAGGAAGCCGGTAGAGTCCGATCGATCGGGCCCACACAAAAGGCAGAGGGTCAACCATGTCGCGCAGGCCACAAGTGAATCCGAGGGGAAATATTCCGCTACAGCTTCAGACGCGACCCAAGAGATTGACGACGACGCCATTAGGGAATACGACTCTGACGTCATTAATTTTTTAGGGGAAAGTCCCTGCTACCCGTCATCAGACGAAGAGTAGCGGGGCTAGAAATGAAGCTTCTAATAGACACGGGCGCGTCAAAAAATTTCATCCGTCCATACGAGGGATTGAAAGGCGTTCGCCCAGTGGATTCACCATTTTCGATACATTCTATCCATGGCGTTACCACGATCACAAAGAAATGCTTCATATCCCTATTCAACTTGAAGGCCACGTTCTTCATTTTACCAGATTTGTCCTCCTTTGATGCCATCATCGGCCTTGACCTGTTAAAACAGGCAGGGGCATCGCTTTGCCTAGCCTCCGGACACCTCAAATGGGGTTCCGAAATAGAAAAGCTAGAATTCCAAGCATGCCCCAACGTAAATTTTACTGAAGTGGACTGCTCCAGTGCACCACCTTCAGTCAGAAAAGCATTTTCAAAAATGCTAAGCGACAGAAAAAATGCCTTCGCTAACCCAAATGAGGCGTTACCTTACAACACTTCAGTGGTTGCGACCATTAGAACAGTTGATGAGGAGCCCATTTATGCCAGACCCTACCCATACCCGATGGGGGCAGCCGATTTCGTAAATGGCGAAATTCAAGACCTCCTAAAAAACGGCATAATCCAGAAGTCGAGATCCCCCTACAATAACCCAATATGGGTAGTAGACAAAAAGGGCACCGACGAGTCTGGCAGCCGTAAAATGCGGCTGGTATTAGACTTTCGAAAGTTAAACGAGAGGACAATACCGGATCGCTAACCCATGCCAATTATCTCCATGATACTAGGCAATTTGGGCAAGGCTAATTACTTTACAACGCTCGATTTGAAGTCTGGCTACCACCAGATTACACTGGCGGAACGTGACCGTGAAAAAACTTCCTTTTCCGTAAACGGGGGAAAATACGAGTTCTGCCGACTGCCATTCGGGTTGAGGAATGCTGCCAGCATCTTCCAAAGAACCATCGACGACATACTGCGAGAGCAGATTGGCAAATTTTGCTATGTCTATGTCGATGATGTTATCGTCTTCTCAGAGGACGAAAACGCCCACATACGGCACGTAGACTGGGTACTAAAGAGCCTGCACGACGCCAACATGAGAGTGTCGGCGCAGAAATCGGTCTTCTTCAAAGAAAGCGTTAATTTTTTGGGGTTTATAGTCACCAGTGAAGGGACTAGAACAGACCCAGAAAAGGTCCGGGCCATCAAGGAATTCCCGGAGCCTAAAAGCGTATTTGAAGTAAGGTCATTCATGGGCTTGGCTGGCTACTATAGGTGCTTTATTAAAGATTTTGCATCAATAGCTAAGCCCATTTCGAGTATCCTAAAAGGGGAACATGGAAATGTCAGCAGATACAGATCCAGAAACATCCAGGTACAGTTTACCGAGCCACAACGGCAGGCCTTCGAAAAGCTTCGGAACATCCTGGCCTCTGAGGACGTCATCCTCAGATACCCCGATTATAAATTGGCATTTGATCTAACGACAGATGCCTCAGCGTACGGCATTGGCGCTGTGCTTTCCCAAAAGGGACGACCCATTTCTATGATCTCTAGAACCTTAAAGGACAGAGAGGTTAATTACGCTACCAACGAAAGGGAGCTGTTAGCCATAGTTTGGGCTCTAGAAAAGCTTCGTCACTACCTATATGGGGTCAAAGACATAAATGTCTACACTGACCACCAACCACTAACCTACGCGGTTTCAGATTCTAATCCAAACACGAAAATTAAAAGATGGAAAGAACGCATCGACGAGTGTGGTGCCAAGGTTCATTACATGCCTGGCAAAGACAACCTCGTCGCAGATGCCCTCTCGAGACAACAACTCAACGTTGTAGAAGAGGAAGAGGCATTTTCAAGCGCGGCCACAATCCACAGTGAGCTGTCGCTAACTCACACCATCCCATCCACGGATAAGCCTCTCAATTGCTTCCAGAACCAGATAACTCTGGAAGAGGCTCGCTTTTCGTCTAAACGCAGCTTTGTTCTCTTTGGAAACAAGAGACGGCATAACATTGACTTCACTTGCGAAGAGTCATTGCTGGAGGAGCTCGCGGACGTGATAGTTCCTAAAGGCGTAAACGCCATCCATTGCGACTTGCACACGCTAGCAATGGTACAGGACAAATTGGTTCGGCAATTCCCTGCCACCAAATTTTGGCACTGCAAAAACCGAGTGACGGATATTTTTGCAATGGGCGAGAGACGGGAGATTCTCACTGTCGAGCACAACAGAGCTCACAGGTCTGCCCAAGAAAACGTGAAGCAGGTACTCTCCGAGTACTACTTCCCAAAAATGACCAAAATGGCGAACGAAATAGTCGATTCCTGCAGGACTTGCGCCAAGGCTAAATACGACAGACATCCAAAGAAACAGGAGCTTGGCGAAACACCGATCCCATCTCATGTAGGAGAAATGCTACACATAGACATCTTCTCCACGGATAAAAAGTATTTCCTTACGTGCATCGACAAATTCTCGAAATTTGCTGTCGTCCAACCGGTCCCCTCTAGATCCATAGAGGACCTCAAACCAGCGCTACTACAGCTGATGAACATTTTCCCTAAGGCAAAGGTCATATATTGCGACAACGAACCATCGTTGAACTCGCACACCATCGTGGCCATGCTGGAAAACCATTTCAGCGTTAGCATTTCAAATGCTCCGCCCCTCCACAGTGTCTCAAACGGACAGGTGGAACGCTTCCACAGCACTCTGGTAGAGCTTGCTAGATGCCTTAAAATCGACAAAGGCATTAGCGATACCGTAGAGCTGATCCTACTGGCTACAACCAAATATAACAAATCTATCCATTCGGTCATCGACAAGAGGCCGGCTGACGTGGTTCAGACTCAATCAAATGGGCCACATTACGAAATACAGGATAAGATTAAAATAGCCCAGGACAAGCTCCGAAACAGGGAAAACGCTTCCCGACAAAATAGAGTGTTCGAGGTTGGCGAAAAAGTCTTAGTGAAGTCTAACAAACGCCTGGGCAACAAACTCTCGCCTTTGTGTGAAGAAAAGACCGTTGAAGCGGACATGGGGACCACAGTCCTCATTAAGGGGATGGTGGTCCACAAAGACAACCTTAGGTAGGCCGAGCGTGACTATTCTATCCCTCGCCTGATAATTTTTAAATTTCTTATCATACCTTTTTTGTAGCCACTTGGCATAAGTTTTGCTTTTATTATTTTAATCACGCTTTGGTGGTGGGCTTCCCAAATTTCAACAAACTTACAGCACTTCCAAATTACAGGTTCACAACTATAGCCCTGATTTTCCTTTTGACCACAACATCGGCACGCGTCACGGACTATTCTAAAACTAAATACATTCCCATCGTTGATGGCCAAATTCTAGTTTGGGAGGAATTTGCGTTTGTGAAACATTCTGCAAATCTCTCGGAATATAGGCGCGTCATAGAAGAAACTAGCGGGATGTCCAGCATGTTCCCTCAGTCTCATATGCAGAAACTCTTGATTGTTGATGTCGCCCATCTGCGCGACCTGCTCGACTCTTTGAGCATCCATCATAGGGTAGCAAGAAGCTTAGACTTCCTAGGGACCGCGTTGAAGGTAGTGGCGGGAACGCCGGACGCGGAAGATTTCGAAAAAATTAAATTTAAAGAATTCGAATTAATAAATGCAAACAATAGGCAGGTCAATATCAACAACAAAATACAAATGCAAATTAATAAAATTTCCGCTACCGTCAACCAACTTCTGGGGTCGGCTAAAAAGGCCCAACTAAAAGAGATGATCGCCCAAATAGGGTCGGCCGAGGGCGGCCTCATTCTTGAAGGGGGAGTAGTTAACTGAAGTTAACCGCGCGACGGCAATGTCCGGTTGCTTAAGAACTCGCTCTGGCCAAACTGCTGACACAGCGTCTGGCCGGATGCTCATGCATAGCCGGCGAACACTGCATATTTGCGTGGCCGCTATGAAATACTTTTTGTTAGCTTTAAGTTTCAGTTTGTACTTGAGTCTCTCAGAATAAAGAACTCTTTCACTTAACTCCGGCACAAGCCGTAATATTCAATTCATTTGCTCTTGCTTGGTTACTCAGCCTCAAGGCAGTAATAACGGAGTTAGTAACTCCCAACGTAAACTCTCATCAGAAGGAAGAACCCTCGGCAACCGCCAGGAATACCAAACCATTCTACACTGGAGATATCCTCATCACTGAAGACACCCTCTACAGCGGAGAATAAATAATCATCACTGAAGACACCCTCTACAGCGGAGAATAAATAACCATCACCTCCTTAATTTAATTAATTTATATGTGTTTTCCCATGATCCAGGGTCTTATTTCAATTTTCCCTTTATTCCTCCAGGTTTTGCACGTTCGTGAAGGGTCAAAGAAAAGGTAAGTAGGCTAAATTTTGTTTGGTTTGATTTTATTTTTCTCTTTTCTTTCCAGGAACAATGTCCAGCAAGAATGGGCGCTCGTGGTTAGGATCATTTGGAGCAAGAGAAGCAGGAGGAAGGTCATCATTGGACAGGAGCTTTGAAGGAGGAGATGTAATAAGATGAGTTCCAATAGCACTTTGATGTAGAACCCCTTGTAAGATTTTTGTATCTTCTTTTCTCGTTTCAGGTTGCCGACGCTCTAGGACATGGGAACATCGTCAAGTTTGGTAGTGGATGGCCGAGCGAACTGTGGGTGGCCTGTTCCAGAAATATCCCATTTTGTAGCCAGAAGAGAGAAGGCACAGGTGAGTATGATGTCCTGAGACTGGCAGTCAGATAAATTTGTAATATATATTCCTCAAGCAGGAGCAGTGGCTGTGCGATCTTGTTTCTGAGACTGACAATTTTGATCGCCCCCTCTATTAAAATGCATCGTTGCCGGGAGATTTGAGGCAGCGTTGGAACACACCCACACACCCACACACACACACCATACAATCATCGCCGATGCTGGAATATGGGAGGAGTTTCTACGGAGGAGCCAGTGAGTAGTCACGGGTTAAGCTGCATCGGTTTGTGTTTTGGAGAGGCAGTCCCGGAGGGGCTAGCGTTAGGTCCCCAGGGAGAAAAATTGTGATCAGTCATGGGGTTCGGAGGAGGATCCTTCGCTGTTTAGCAGGTCGATGACAGGTGGTGGGAAGTATTTTTCCCCTGTTAGGATTATTTAGTCTGGTAGGACAAGTCGCCTGATAGATAGGAGTTGGCCTCGTACCATCCTAGCAGCCCTTTCGCGGGTAATTTCCCCATGTATGAAAGATCTCCTAGTCCAGTTTATAGCCCTCTCACCTAGGCGGTCAATCCCTTTGCTGGAAAGGTTTGGGTGTACGTATTTGGTCCTGGATACATCACTGTTGGAGCCTTCGTTCTCCTTCTTTATCTCAAGCCTAAGGAGAGTCGGGATAGTGCAGGATTTCGGTGGGACTCGCGTGTTTTGTCCGTTGCCATTGTCATTGTAATGATCCAGGTCTTGTTTGGATAGTCTGGGTCTTTGTTTTTTTGTGCTGACGGGGGTAACTGGGTTAAGGCCAAGGTGTTGCGCTGCCGGATTTATATGCATTAATAGGGCGTTAGCGAGTCTAGCACTTTGTGCTCCATAAATCTCCTCAAGTGTTTTAATGTTGAAGGTGCTGGCTAGGACCTTATTAGTGGTGTGCCTACCCGCTTCCAGTGATCGTCTTATAATGGCGTTTGTGGCAGATTGGACCTTCATCACTGCCGAATCTGAGGCCAGCGATGCCCAGACCGGGATGGCATGTTGCCAGATGGGGATAATAAGCTGCTTAATCAGCGTAGCCTTGGTGGGTTTGGGTAGGGGGCTGTGCGGACCAATTAGCCACTCAAGACTCTTTGCCCTAGCCCTCAGCCTTATGCAAAGGAAGGAAATGTGAAGGCTCATATTTATTTTCCTATCCTATCCTGAGGTATGATCTGTCCATTGAGGAGGAGTTTCGTCTGGTTGGTTTGGGTCATATTTTGTCCAGAAAAGAAGGAGACGTGGGCGCATTTTTTAACATTGAAGGTCATGCGCCATTTGTTTGCCCATTCGGAGATGACGTTGAGGTATGCTTGCAGATGCTTTGCGTGTTCCTTTGGCTGTTTGTGTGACATAAGTACCGCTGTATCGTCTGCATATGTGGCTAGAAGGAGCTTGGTCGGGGTAAGAGTACAGTTCCTGAAGATAATGGGAACTGCATCTGGGAGTGGCATGTCAGAGGTGTAGATCGAGTATAGGATTGGGCCGAAGATGCTCCCTTATGGCACTCCAGCACTGATGGAACCAAGCCTGGATCTGATTCCACCAGTTCCTTTCACCTTGAAAGTCCTGTTTTGGAGGTAGCTGGTGAGGACTTTGTGTAGTTGTTTAGGGACAATCTTGGAAAGTTTTTGTAAAAGTCCCTCATGCCAAACCCTATCGAAAGCCTGCGAGAAGTCCAAAAAGATGGCCGAGCAGTGTTCCTTTTCTTCAAATGCTCTCAGGATGTGTTGCGTGACCCTCAACACTTGCTGTTCCGGTGTTCTGGCTTCCGCAAAGTTCTTACACTTGAAAAGCTTGGAGAGAAGGAGGCGCTCAAACAGCTTTCCAAAGCCGGAGAGGAGACTTATGGGCCTGTAGGAGTCCGGGCAATGAGTTGGCTTCCCCGTCTTATGGATCATGGTGATGACAGCTAGTTTCCATTGATGGGGGAAATGGCCGAGTCTTAGAACAGAGTTGTAAATATGCAATAGGTAGAGGACTGCCTTCTTTGGTAGTAATTTGATAAGGGCGTTTTGGATTTGGTCTTCCCCAGGGCTCTTCGCGGTCGCCAGAGCAGCAATCTGTGTTTGGAGCTCCTCCAGCCTGAAGAAAATCGGGGCCGAGGGGGGAGAAGGTGAGAGTGCATAGAAATCATTAAGATCATTTATTATAGCAATTCTTTCCTGTTCCAGAGTGGTCATTTTGGGGGAGAACCTATCCTCCAGGTGTTTGACGAAGGCGTCCGCCTTTTCTTTAGAGGAACGGGTCCATATGTGGTCGGAGGAAGCTGGCGAGTGTCCAGAGGACCTGGACTGTACTGGGATCTTGAGAGGATGGTCAGATTGGGGTTGACTTTTGATGTGCCTGGTAATTTTCCAAATCTTGGCCATGTTGTATCTATCTTCAGGGTCAAGATTGAGGAGCATGCGGTTTACCTGGGCTTGTTTTAGTCTTTTAATTGCTTTTTTAAACTTGTTTCTTACTCTGGAAAACTTTGCTTTATTTTCAGGTGAGGGATCCTCTTTCATTTTGAAGAAACATGCTTGCAATAGCTGAAGAAGGATGCTGGCTGGTTTATCAAGCTTAGTCGTGTGACGAGAAGGATGTTTGGTCGAATATCGGGAGGCGTTGTTTGCGGTGGGAGTGGCGTGTAAAGCAGCGCTCTCAATGTTTTTAAGTAAAATGCCAACGCAGTCATCAATATCCTCACCACTGTTTATTTCAGTATTTAAAAGAATGTATTTTTCCAGATGGTCCCTGAATGCTTTGATTCTGTGAGATCCTCGTGGGAGGGGAGGAGGTCTTGGCGCAGCCTGTTCGACATCTGGACTGATTAAAGGAGTTTTGCCCAGTGCCGCATTGATGATGAGTGGGACATGGTCAGAGGATAATTCGGATACCGATGAGATGGAGATGTGGGTAGGGAGGAAACCCGAATACACGGCAAAATCTATTGCCGAGGGATTTGCCTTTTTGTTAAAGGGATAACAAGTGGCCTCTCCTGTAGCAAGTATGTTATATCTGTTTTTTGCTTGGACTGCTTCCGCTAACAATTTCCCTCTGTTGCAGCTACGAGCGTTTCCCCACATCTGGTTTTTTGCATTCCAGTCCCCCGCAATGATGAACCTCAGTGATTGTGGATTACATAGTTGGTCTATCCCTTTGAGGAGGCGAGGAAAATCGTCGTTTTGCCATTTCACAGATGGTGGGCAATAGATGGAGGCAAGTATGACATTTTGTACGGCAATAGGGCAGATTTGTACCGCTTCTTCATTTCTAGGTACAAGGACCGAATGGGCAAGGTCGCTACGAATTATTGTCGCAGCACCCCCTCTGCGCTGCGACACCGGATTTAGGGCAGTGTAAGCCTTGTATCCAGGGATATCAATGGTCCATGTCCTAATTTCGCTGACGAGCAGGACGTCAACATCACGTCCCCTCAAGAACGCTGAGAGCTCGTCAATTTTGTTATGGATGCCCCCAGCGTTCCAGGAGACAATCTTTAAGCTCTTGGGAGCTTTAGGCATAGGGACAGTCATTGGCGTCTAGGCTGTTATTTAAAATCGAAGCCATTTCGATTGTCTGGATAGAGCAGGATAAGTTGGCTAGAAAGTCATTGTCCGGTGAGGCCTCTGTTATGTCAAACATATTTGTAATTTTAATAAACAGTGTTGACAATTTATTTATTTTTTTCTCGATAGAAGCCACTTTTTCCAGCAGCTTGGACTGGGCAGCCTCGTGGGTGAATGCCAGTTTCTCCAGCAGCTTGTGCCAGTGCAGCTGGGATTTTACACTGGATTGGCGCGAGTTTTTGAGAGCTGCGCCAGTCCGTTTTTGGATCAAACTCTCCTGAGGAGTTGGCCATCCCTGCCCTCGAAGCCGTTGGGAGCGCTCCTTTCCCTCTTGCTCCAGTTGGAGCCTCTCCTGAAAGCGAGCCAGATGCGCCTCTGCCGGATTTGGTCGCCTCTGTTGCCTAAATGGGTTGTAGTTGCTGCGCTGTTCCGTTGGATGTTGCCGTTGCTGGTTTAGCCTTCGGTCCGGATTTGTTTGGGCCATCCTTGACCTGTGATGGGGGTATTTTTGCAGTTGCCTTGTCGAGTGGTGGCGCGGGTCCTTGTTGGGCCGTTGTTTAATAGAAGGGTGGGGGGTAGGAGTCATTTCGTCATTTTGAAGGATAGTCCAGTAGTTGTTGTTGCTCGGCTCGTTTCGGTTCTGGGAGGGACCCACGTCCTTCTTTAGTGGGCGGTGACTCCGCTGACGCTCAGGCGGAGCAACCGGACGGAGGGTATCCTGGGCCGCTCTTCTCTTCACCTCCTGGAAGACCCTACAACCCTTATAGGCACTTATGTGCCGACCCCCACAGTTGCAGCATCGAGGGGGTACATGTCTGGGCTTTTTGCAGGCTGTGGTGGGGTGCTGCCCTGCACACTTCATGCAGACGAAGGCTCGTCTGCATGAGCCCTTTTTGTGCCCATGTTTTTGGCAACGGTGGCATTGGGCCAATGCAAGGGCATTCGTAGGCGGACGGAAGGGCAAGGACAAGGACATTAGCGGGACCGGGGGCTTACGAAGGGGGACAATGGGAGGGGCCATCGCTGTAGGAGTTTTAATGTTGTTGTTTTTTGTCTGGCTTGTAATGGAAGGGGGAGGAAGCATCCATCAGTGCAGGACCCTGAGGATTATGATTGGGCGTGGTGTGGACCGTAGCTTTAACATTAAAAACCACGGGGCCCATGTCTGCCGAGCTGGACTCGCTGGCTCTAAGCGGAGTTGGTTTTTTAGGGGCTGGTTTACTTGATTGATTCATTGTGGCGAGTTTGGCGGGTCTGGTGGGGGATGAATATTCGGGCTCCTGCTGCAAAATCTGGCTGTATGTGGTTTTGGGGGCATTGGGGGGAGGGGGGTTTGCATCGCTATCTTTAAGTTGTGAGAAAAAATTTCTCAACAACTCATCAGATAAAATTTTAATAGACGATTTGTTGTTTATTGTTGTGTTGTTGTTTGGATGGGCCAGCTGGTCCAACTTGGGCGCAACATGTTCAAACTCCCGGTTGGCTCTCTTGATGTCGTTGGTTAGCGTAGTTGGAGAGGAAGACAACAGCCGTTTATTGTTTTTGTTTATGGCTGTGTTTGAACCAACAGGTGGCTCACGATCAGCTGTAGGGCTTGTTGTTTTTTTGGGCAAGGCGGAAGCTAAGGTCTTGGTTGCTTGTATTTCAATGTTCGCACCAATTTCAGGACCCGTAGTCAGGGAAGAGGAAAGTGGGGTATAGTGTGTGTGTGTCTGTGAGTGTGCTTGGGTGCATTGCTTCGCGCCAATTTCAGTCCCCATAGGCAAGGGAGAAGAAAGTGGTGCAGTATGTGTGTGTGGCTGTGTTTGTGTGAGTGTATGGGGGTGTGTGCTTATTGGAACTGTTGTCTTATTACTCTTATCTATTGCATTTGGCGGGCTCATAGAGGGAAAGTTTTTTTTTTTTTTTTTAATCGGTTTATTTACAAGTTTCAGTACTAGGCATACGGTGGTAAAATAAGGGAAAGTAAAATAAAGGGAAAGCTATTGGAAATTCGATAGGATAGTGGAGGAGTCCTGGTTTCCTGCGGTAATGCCGCGAAGCTTTGCTTCGCAGGGCCAGGTTTGGGGTGTGTGTCACCGCTCTAGGGCTCGCTTCGGGCTGATCTGGCGACTGCTCGTTGTCTTTCGAGTCGTCGCAGCTCCTTCATTGCAGTTACGGCAAAGCTGCACACATTGCTCCAGGCGTCGGCGTCCTCGATCATTCTTCTACCTAGAAGCTCCGCCGTCGTCATACCTCCAAAAAATTCGTCCCTCGCTCCGGTAAAGCGCGGGCAGCTCAGGACGATGTGTTCCGCCGTTTCTTCAATGCCACATCTAGGGCACCTTGGGTCCTCGTCGTGACCAAACCTGTAGAGGTAGCTTCTAAAGCAACCGTGGCCGCTTAAGATCTGCGTTAGCCAAAAATTAACTTCTCCATGCTTTCTCCGCACCCAGCACGAGATGTTGGGGATTATTTGGTGGGTCCACCGGCCCTTGGTGGATTCGTCCCAGCGTCTTTGCCAGCTAGCCATGCTTGCGGCCCTGGCGTCTCGCTTCAGCCCCTGGCGGTGGCCTGCTGGGTGCTCCTCCCTTTGATCTACCAATGCCTCGTAGACAACTTCTGCTTCCGTTGCTAGCAAGTCTATTGGCACCATGCCTGCGATGGCGAGGGCTGCGTCGTCCGAGATGGTGCGAAAACCCGAGCAGACTCTCAGGGCGCAAATTCGGTATGTGCCTTTCACACCTTTAACGTAGGATTTTGTCTTTGCGGCTTCCGCCCAGACTGGCGCTGCGTACAAGATTGTGGCTCTGCAGACGGTCTGTAGAAGGAGCCTGCGTCCTTGCTTTGGGCCTCTGCAGTTTAGCATCATTCGCGCCAGGGCTCTGGCTACGTTTGCCGCCTTCTTGTTGGCTTCGATCAGGTGCTCCCTGAAGCATAGCCTCGTGTCGATCATCACACCCAGGTACCTAATCGCTCTGGAGGATTTCACCACGTGCCCGCCAACCTGGATTGTGGCCGTCTCCACTCGCTTTCTGCTAGATATCAGGACGGCCTCCGTTTTTTGATGTGCCAGGTTCAAGCCGGCTTGGGTAAGCCACTCTACCACCCTTTCTATAGCCGCGTTGCAGGAGGTCTCCGCCAATTGGAGAGTCTTGGCAACCACCACTATCGCAACGTCGTCTGCGAACCCTATAATTTGTGCCCGTTCCGGCAGTTCCAGCCTTAGCACTCCGTCATACATGACGTTCCATAGTATCGGGCCTAGAACGGAGCCTTGCGGGACCCCGCAGGTGATCACATGCTCCTGGGTGCCAGCAGTGGTATCGTACCTAAGGATGCGGTCGCTGAGGTATGACTTGATGATTCCCACCAGGTTTGCGGGGATGTTGAGGTTTTGAAGCGCTTCGACTATCGCGTCCCACCGGGCCGTATTGAAGGCATTTTTGATGTCCAGCGTAGCTATAAGGCAGTACTCCTTGCCTCCGCCAGCCCACCTGGTCCCTTCGATGGCCTTAGCCGCGATCCGCTGCACCATGGATATGGCGTCGATCGTGGATCTCCCCTCCCTAAACCCGAATTGCAGCGGGGAAATTTCTCCTGCGAGGGTAATGGCGTTCTGGAGTCTTCGGAGGATGCATCGCTCCAGGGCTTTACCTGCGTGGTCTATCAGGCATATTGGCCTATATGACGACGGAACCTCCGGCGGCTTGCCCGGCTTGGAGAGGAGCACGAGGCTTTGCACTTTCCACCTCCTGGGGAAGACGCCCTCTCTTATGCAATTGCTGAAAACTTTAGCAAAAGCAGCCGGGCACGTTGCCATGGCCAGCTTGATTACAATATCCGGGACTCCATCAGGACCTGGAGCTTTGCCGCTCTTCATCGCGGCCGTGACCTCCACGATCTCCTGGATGGTTACCTCTTGGAACGGGACTGGCATCGCCGTCTGGCTCTCTGCGACCTGCGCATCGTAGTTTAGCGTTGGGAAGAGGTGCTCTACTATATTCTCCATCGTTTGGGGTTCTCGTGGTGGTAAAGGCTTGGCTTGCTTGGCCTTCTTGACCACCGTCCGGTATGCCGTTCCCCACGGGTCCTGTTCAGCGGCGTCGCACATCTCCAGGAAACACCGTTTTTTTGCCTCCTTTATAAGGGTTTTTAGAGCTCTCCTCTTGTCGGCGAACTCCTGCCGTTTGGGCTCGAAGTCCGGTCTTCCCCTGGCTCTTTGGTGAAGCCTTCGAGCTCGGAGGCATTCCCGTTTCGCCTCGGCAATCTCCGGCGACCACCATAGGACCGGTTCATGGTGGCGGGAATGGTTTCTGCTGAGCTTCATGCTAGCTCGGCATGCCTGCTCCACCGCCAGCATTACATGTTGCGCACCGTCTTCCGCGTCTCCGATCGGGTCTTCCATCCTTATTCCTTGCGCGAACCTTTGGGTGTGCAGCGTCGCTGGGTTGAACCTTATAGGTCTCGAGCCTGGCGTTTCTCTTGCTCCGTTTGAGGTGTCGCAGATAATATATTTGTGGTCGCTGCCAGTGTACTCATCGCTGAGGGCCCACATCGTCCTCCTGAAGAGCCTGCTGCTGCAAAAAGTGAGATCTATCACCGAGCCGCATCCTGCTCTGCTGAAGGTGTGCCGGGAGCCTGTGTTTAGCAGGGCCACATCCAGGGTCGCGAAGGTTTCCAGGAGCGTACGGCCTCTTGCATTGGTGAGGGCTGACCCCCATTCCTCTGCCCAGGCGTTGAAGTCTCCTCCCACTATCACATCGGTTATGGGTCTAGCCGCTTCGGCCACCTCGTCTAGCGTGCGTCCAAACTGCTGGAGTGTGAGACGCGGCGGTAAGTAGCAGCTTATCAGCCAGATGCCATTCACCTTGGCTTGGACAAAGCCTTCGCCGGCGAATGTATTTTCTGGTTGGGTGCCGAAGACCCAGATTGCCGCACTCTGCGTGGAGTCCAAAATGTAGTTTTGGCTCCTTGTTTTTCTAAATGGCTCGCTTATTAGAGCCACGTCTACGCGTTTGTCTCTCGCATATTGCTCGAGGAGGCTTTGCGCTACTTCGCAATGGTTGAGGTTTATCTGGATTATCCTCATTTCCGTCGGCTCCTAGTAGCCTCTATATTAGAGGGAAAGTGGATCTGGCTGTGTGTGTGTGTGTGTATTTGCATTTATTTTTGGCGGGCTCTTCTCCTTGGAAGAGGGGTCATAGAGGGAAAGTGGATCTGGCTGTGTGTGTGTGTGTGTGTGGGATATTTTATTTGTATTTATTTTTGGCGGGCTCTTCGCTTTTGAAGAGGGGTCAGCGGGGGGAGTCCTTAAATTGGCGTCACACACAATCACGCAGGAATCATCTGATGATTGCAATGAGGATCCTGGGTGACGCCCCGAATAGGGGGAAGAAAGTTCAATTTTCTCAGTGGACTCACCACCATAAGGCCTGCAGATCATGGCCATCTCAAAGAATTCCAACGAAGTAAATGGCTCGATGTTGTCCAGGTTGAAATTGTCCATCTCCTTTTGTATTTCTGTCCTTGTGTCCTCCATATCTCATTTTTAAGTCTCCTTTTAATTAATAAGTCACTTCACCTGGTTTTATTTTTTTTAAATGTGTTTTTTTTTATATTTGTTTTCTTTTAAAGGAATTGTATGAATTTTACAAATAACTTTTACTTGGCGTTTTACACTTTAAACAAATTCAAATTCAAATTTCAAAGATTTGGCGGGCTGGTTTAAGACCAGTCCTCGCTGCTCCAGGGCCCAAATGGTTGTGAGAATGCTGGGAAGAGAAAAGTCTCCCGGAGTATTACCCAGAGGGCAACTTTTGTTCCGGGAGACTTTCCATGAAATTGGCGGGCTCCTGGAGAGAGCACTTTCTCCTGTTGTTGTTTCTGGGGTCGTCGGGTCGCATTCGTCCCATGGTCGTCTTGGCGCTAGGTGGCAACTCCATATGCCAGGCGGGACCAGTTGGCAGCTCTCGTTTCTGGTGCTTTGCCCCAGGTGGCAACTCCGACCACCAGGCAGGGCAGGTTGGCAGCACTCATCGCAGAAATGGGTAAATATAGGAAGAAAATTTAAGAGTTTGTGAGTTTTTGCATTTCAGGGAGACATTTAGGACAACACATTGAGGGACGGCATTGTGGGACAGGGGATTTTGCCGGTTGGCGTGTTCAAGGGCGTCGTCTTTCTGGTGCATCGGGTCGTGTCGTCTTGAGGGTAAGTTTTGTTATGGTTTCTTCTTCTTATTAGTCTTCCAATTGTCGGTGTTTTCCTTAAGCTAATCAGGTACGTTTACAGGTGAATCCAGTGGAGGTCGTCAAGTGGATAAGGGTTATCACAGGTGAGTATCACAGATAGTTGGTAAGTCGGCAGTCAGCGTCGTTAATAGGAAATTTTTGGATCAAAAACATGGAATGCAGTATTAAGAAGAAGACGGATGATTATGTAAACATTGAAAACATGTAAACAATGAGGACTTCAAGACAAGATTAAAAGACAGCAATTTGGGACGACATTGAGCAGACAGGTAAGCAGATGATCCTGGAGCAGGTGCCATCCTTTGGAAGTGCAATAGCTTCTCAGGCATCAATTCCCTTCAGGGGGATATTTGGAGCGTATTAATTTCAATTTTCCATCATTTCAGTTCCTCGGTGTCGGCAGCGTGGGATGGCAATTTCCAGGTAAATATATATATGTGTTTTCCCATGATCCAGGGTCTTATTTCAATTTGCCCTTTATTCCTCCAGGTTTTGCACGTTCGTGAAGGGTCAAAGAAAAGGTAAGTAGGCTAAATTTTGTTTGGTTTTAGCGGCGTCAGGATTAATTTTATTTTTCTCTTTTCTTTCCAGGAACAATGTCCAGCAAGAATGGGCGCTCGTGGTTATTATCATTTGGAGCAAGAGAAGCAGGAGGAAGGTCATCATTGGACAGGAGTTTTGAAGGAGGAGATATAATAAGATGAGTTCCAATAGCACTTTGATGTAGAACCCCTTGTAAGATTTTTGTATCTTCTATTCTCGTTTCAGGTTGCCGACGCTCTAGGACATGGAACATCGTCAAGTTTGGTAGTGGATGGCCGAGCGAACTGTGGGTTGCCTGTTCCAGAAATATCCCATTTTGTAGCCAGAGGAGAGAAGGCACAGGTGAGTATTATGTCCTGAGACTGGCAGTCAGACAAATTTGTAATATATATTCCACAAGCAGGAGCAGTGGCTTTGCGATCTTGTTTCTGTGTCTGACAATTTTGATCGCCCCCTCTATTAAAATGCATCGTTGCCGGGAGATTTGAGGCAGCGTTGGAACACACCCACACACCCACACACACACACCATACAATCATCGCCGATGCTGGAATATGGGAGGAGTTTCTACGGAGGAGCCAGTGAGTAGTCACGGGTTAAGCTGCATCGGTTTGTGTTTTGGAGAGGCAGTCCCGGAGGGGCTAGCGTTAGGTCCCCAGGGAGAAAAATTGTGATCAGTCATGGGGTTCGGAGGAGGATCCTTCGCTGTTTAGCAGGTCGATGACAGGTGGTGGGAAGTATTTTTCCCCTGTTAGGATTATTTCGTCTGGTAGGACAAGTCGCCTGATAAATAGGGGTTGGCCTCGTACCATCCTAGCAGCCCTTTCGCGGGTAATTTCCCCATGTATGAAAGATCTCCTAGTCCAGTTTATAGCCCTCTCACCTAGGCGGTCAATCCCTTTGCTGGAAAGGTTTGGGTGTACGTATTTGGTCCTGGATACATCACTGTTGGAGCCTTCATTCTCCTTCTTTATCTCAAGCCTAAGGAGAGTCGGGATAGTGCAGGATTTCGGTGGGACTCGCGTGTTTTGTCCGTTGCCATTGTCATTGTAATGATCCAGGACTTGTTTGGATAGTCTGGGTCTTTGTTTTTTGTGCTGACGGGGGTAACTGGGTTAAGGCCAAGGTGTTGCGCTGCCGGATTTATATGCATTAATAGGGCGTTAGCGAGTCTAGCACTTTGTGCTCCATAAATCTCCTCAAGTGTTTTAATGTTGAAGGTGCTGGCTAGGACCTTATTAGTGGTGTGCCTACCCGCTTCCAGTGATCGTCTTATAATGGCGTTTGTGGCAGATTGGACCTTCATCACTGCCGAATCTGAGGCCAGCGATGCCCAGACCGGGATGGCATGTTGCCAGATGGGGATAATAAGCTGCTTAATCAGCGTAGCCTTGGTGGGTTTGGGTAGGGGGCTGTGCGGACCAATTAGCCACTCAAGACTCTTTGCCCTAGCCCTCAGCCTTATGCAAAGGAGGGAAATGTGAAGGCTCATATTTATTTTCCTATCCAATGTGACCCCAAGGTATTTGTATTTGTTAGCCTGAGGTATGATCTGTCCATTGAGGAGGAGTTTCGTCTGGTTGGTTTGGGTCATATTTTGTCCAGAAAAGAAGGAGACGTGGGCGCATTTTTTAACATTGAAGGTCATGCGCCATTTGTTTGCCCATTCGGAGATGACGTTGAGGTATGCTTGCAGATGCTTTGCGTGTTCCTTTGGCTGTTTGTGTGACATAAGTACCGCTGTATCGTCTGCATATGTGGCTAGAAGGAGCTTGGTCGGGGTAAGAGTACAGTTCCTGGAGATAATGGGAACTGCATCTGGGAGTGGCATGTCAGAGGTGTAGATCGAGTATAGGATTGGGCCGAGGATGCTCCCTTGGGGCACTCCAGCACTGATGGAACCAAGCCTGGATCTGATTCCACCAGTTCCTTTCACCTTGAAAGTCCTGTTTTGGAGGTAGCTGGTGAGGACTTTGTGTAGTTATTTAGGGACAATCTTGGAAAGTTTTTGTAAAAGTCCCTCATGCCAAACCCTATCGAAAGCCTGCGAGAAGTCCAAAAAGATGGCTGAGCAGTGTTCCTTTTCTTCAAATGCTCTCAGGATGTGTTGCGTGACCCTCAACACTTGCTGTTCCGAACTGTGTTCTGGGCGAAAGCCAAACTGGTGTTCTGGTATGGCTTCCGCAAAGTTCTTACACTTGAAAAGCTTGGAGAGAAGGAGGCGCTCAAACAGCTTTCCAAAGCCGGAGAGGAGACTTATGGGCCTGTAGGAGTCCGGGCAATGATTTGGCTTCCCCGTCTTATGGATCATGGTGATGACAGCTAGTTTCCATTGATGGGGGAAATGGCCGAGTCTTAGAACAGAGTTGTAAATATGCAATAGGTAGAGGACTGCCTTCTTTGGTAGTAATTTGATAAGGGCGTTTTGGATTTGGTCTTCCCCAGGGCTCTTCGCGGTCGCCAGAGCAGCAATCTGTGTTTGGAGCTCCTCCAGCCTGAAGAAAATCGGGGCCGAGGGGGGAGAAGGTGAGTGTGCATAGAAATCATTAAGATCATTTATTATAGCAATTCTTTCCTGTTCCAGAGTGGTCATTTTGGGGGAGAACCTATCCTCCAGGTGTTTGACGAAGGCGTCCGCCTTTTCTTTAGAGGAACGGGTCCATATGTGGTCGGAGGAAGCTGGCGAGTGTCCAGAGGACCTGGTCTGTACTGGGATCTTGAGATTATGGTCAGATTGGGGTTGACTTTTGATGTGCCTGGTAATTTTCCAAATCTTGGCCATGTTGTATCTATCTTCAGGGTCAAGATTGAGGAGCATGCGGTTTACCTGGGCTTGTTTTAGTCTTTTAATTGCTTTTTTAAACTTGTTTCTTACTCTGGAAAACTTTGCTTTATTTTCAGATGAGGGATCCTCTTCAGTCTTCAATATCCTCCCCACTGTTTATTTCAGTATTTAAAAGAATGTATTTTTCCAGATGGTCCCTGAATGCTTTGATTCTGTGAGATCCTCGTGGGAGGGGAGGAGGTCTTGGCGCAGCCTGTTCGACATCTGGACTGATTAAAGGAGTTTTGCCCAGTGCCGCATTGATGATGAGTGGGACATGGTCAGAGGACAATTCCGATACCGATGAGATGGAGATGTGGGTAGGGAGGAAATCCGAATACACGGCAAAATCAATTGCCGAGGGATTTGCCTTTTTGTTAAAGGGATAACAAGTGGCCTCTCCTGTAGCAAGTATGTTATATCTGTTTTTTGCTTGTACTGCTTCCGCTAACAATTTCCCTCTGTTGCAGCTACGAGCGTTTCCCCACATCTGGTTTTTCGCATTCCAGTCCCCCGCAATGATGAACCTCAGTGATTGTGGATTACATAGTTGGTCTATCCCTTTGAGGAGGCGAGGAAAATCGTCGTTTTGCCATTTCACAGATGGTGGGCAATAGATGGAGGCATGACATTTTGTACGGCAATAGGGCAGATTTGTACCGCTTCTTCATTTCTAGGTACAAGGACCGAATGGGCAAGGTCGCTACGAATTATTGTCGCAGCACCCCCTCTGCGCTGCGACACCGGATTTAGGGCAGTGTAAGCCTTGTATCCAGGGATATCAATGGTCCATGTCCTAATTTCGCTGACGAGCAGGACGTCAACATCACGTCCCCTTAAGAACGCTGAGAGCTCGTCAATTTTGTTATGGATGCCCCCAGCGTTCCAGGAGACAATCTTTAAGCTCTTGGGAGCTTTAGGCATAGGGACAGTCATTGGCGTCTAGGCTGTTATTTAAAATCGAAGCCATTTCGATTGTCTGAATAGAGCAGGATAAGTTGGCTAGAAAGTCATTGTCCGGTGAGGCCTCTGTTATGTCAAACATATTTGTAATTTTAATAAACAGTGTTGACAATTTATTTATTTTTTTCTCGATAGAAGCCACTTTTTCCAGCAGCTTGGACTGGGCAGCCTCGTGGGTGAATGCCAGTTTCTCCAGAAGCTTGTGCCAGTGAGAGCTGCGCCAGTCCGTTTTTGGATCAAACTCTCCTGAGGAGTTGGCCATCCCTGCCCTCGAAGCCGTTGGGAGCACTCCTTTCCCTCTTGCTCCAGTTGGAGCCTCTCCTGAAAGCGAGCCAGATGCGCCTCTGCCGGATTTGGTCGCCTCTGTTGCCTAAATGGGTTGTAGTTGCTGCGCTGTTCCGTTGGATGTTGCCGGTGCTGGTTTAGCCTTCGGTCCGGATTTGTTTGGGCCATCCTTGACCTGTGATGGGGGGATTTTTGCAGTTGCCTTGTCGAGTGGTGGCGCGGGTCCTTGTTGGGCCGTTGTTTAATTGGATGGTGGGGGGTAGGAGTCATTTCGTCATTTTGAAGGATAGTCCAGTAGTTGTTGTTGCTCGGCTCGTTTCGGTTCTGGGAGGGACCCACGTCCTTCTTTAGTGGGCGGTGACTCCGCTGACGCTCAGGCGGAGCAACCGCTCTTCTCTTCACCTCCTGGAAGACCCTACAACCCTTATAGGCACTTATGTGCCAACCCCCACAGTTGCAGCATCGAGGGGGTACATGTCTGGGCCTTTTGCAGGCTGTGGTGGGGTGCTGCCCTGCACACTTCATGCAGACGAAGGCTCGTCTGCATGAGCCCTTTTTGTGCCCATGTTTTTGGCAACGGTGGCATTTTGCCAATGCAAGGGCATTCGTAGGCGGACGGAAGGGCAAGGACAAGGACATTAGCGGGACCGGGGGCTTACGAAGGGGGACAATGGGAGGGGCCATCGCTGTAGGAGTTTTAATGTTGTTGTTTTTATTGCTGCTGTTTCCATTAATTTGGGCCCCTTCCCTGGCCCCGTTTCCCTTTACCCTATTGGCCTCAGCTCTTGCTTCCACCCGTTCCATGTAGAGCCGTTGGGCATAAAGACTCTTGAAGACAGGAGTCTTTTCTGGCTTGTAATGGAAGGGGGAGGAAACATCCATCAGTGCAGGACCCTGAGGATTATGATTGGGCGTGGTGTGGACCGTAGCTTTAACATTAAAAACCACGGGGCCCATGTCTGCCGAGCTGGACTCGCTGGCTCTAAGCGGAGTTGGTTTTTTAGGGGCTGGTTTACTTGATTGATTCATTGTGGCGAGTTTGGCGGGTCTGGTGGGGGATGAATATTCGGGCTCCTGCTGCAAAATCTGGCTCTATGTGGTTTTGGGGGCATTGGGGGGAGGGGGGTTTGCATCGCTATCTTTAAGTTGTGAGAAAAAGTTTCTCAACAACTCATCAGATAAAATTTTAATAGGCGATTTGTTGTTTTTTGTTGTGTTGTTGTTTGGATGGGCCAGCTGGTCCAACTTGGGCGCAACATGTTCAAACTCCCGGTTGGCTCTCTTGATGTCGTTGGTTAGCGTAGTTGGAGAGGAAGACAACAGCCGTTTATTGTTTTTGTTTATGGCTGTGTTTGAACCAACAGGTGGCTCACGATCAGCAGTAGGGCTTGTTGTTTTTTTGGGCAAGGTGGAAGCTAAGGTCTTGGTTGCTTGTATTTCAATGTTCGCGCCAATTTCAGGACCCGTAGTCAGGGAAGAGGAAAGTGGGGTATAGTGTGTGTGTGTCTGTGAGTGTGCTTGGGTGCATTGCTTCGCGCCAATTTCAGTCCCCATAGGCAAGGGAGAAGAAAGTGGTGCAGTATGTGTGTGTGGCTGTGTTTGTGTGAGTGTATGGGGGTGTGTGCTTATTGGAACTGTTGTCTTATTACTCTTATCTATTGCATTTGGCGGGCTCTTCGCCTTGGAAGAGGGGTCATAGAGGGAAAGTGGATCTGGCTGTGTGTGTGTGTGTGTATTTGCATTTATTTTTGGCGGGCTCTTCTCCTTGGAAGAGGGGTCATAGAGGGAAAGTGGATCTGGCTGTGTGTGTGTGTGTGTATGGGATATTTTATTTGTATTTATTTTTGGCGGGCTCTTCGCTTTTGAAGAGGGGTCAGCGGGGGGAGTCCTTAAATTGGCGTCACACACAATCACGCAGGAATCATCTGATGATTGCAATGAGGATCCTGGGTGACGCTCCGAATAGGGGGAAGAAAGTTAAATTTTCTCAGTGGACTCACCACCATAAGGCCTGCAGATCATGGCCATCTCAAAGGAGTCCAACAAAGTAAATGGCTCGATGTTGTCCAGGTTGAAATTGTCCATCTCCTTTTGTATTTCTGTCCTTGTGTCCTCCATATCTCCTTTTTAAGTCTCCTTGTAATTAATAAGTCACTTCAACTTGTTTTTTTTTTTTTTAAATGTGTTTTTTTTTTTTATTTGTTTTCTTTTAAAGGAATTGTATGAATTTTACAAATAACTTTTACTTGGCGTTTTACACTTTAAACAAATTCAAATTTCAAAGATTTGGCGGGCTGGTTTAAGGCCATTTTGTTTTCTTTTAAAGGAATTGTATGAATTTTACAAATAACTTTTACTTGGCGTTTTACTCTTTAAACAAATTCAAATTCAAATTTCAAAGATTTGGTGGGCTGGTTTAAGACCAGTCCTCGCTGCTCCAGGGCCCAAATGGTTGTGAGAATGCTGGGAAGAGAAAAGTCTCCCGGAGTATTACCCAGAGGGCAACTTTTGTTCCGGGAGACTTTCCATGAAATTGGCGGGCTCCTGGAGAGAGCACTTTCTCCTGTTGTTGTTTCTGGGGTCGTCGGGTCGCATTCGTCCCATGGTCGTCTTGGCGCTAGGTGGCAACTCCATATGCCAGGCGGGACCAGTAGGCAGCTCTCGTTTCTGGTGCTTTGGCCCAGGTGGCAACTCCGACCACCACGCTGGGCAGGTTGGCAGCACTCATCGCAGAAATGGGTAAATATAGGAAGAAAATTTAAGAGTTTGTGAGTTTTTGCATTTCAGGGAGACATTTAGGACAACACATTGAGGGACGGCATTGTGGGACAGGGGATTTTGCCCGTTGGCGTGTTCAAGGGCGTCGTCTTTCTGGTGCATCGGGTCGTGTCGTCTTTGAGGGTAAGTTTTGTTATGGTTTCTTCTTCTTATTAGTCTTCCAATTGTCGGTGTTTTTCCTTAAGCTAATCAGGTACGTTTGCAGGTGAATCCAGTGGAGGTCGTCAAGTGGATAAGGGTTATCACAGGTGAGTATCAAAGATAGTTGGTAAGTCGGCAGTCAGCGTCGTAATAGGAAATTTTTGGATCAAAAACATGGAATGCAGTATTAAGAAGAAGACGGATGATTATGTAAACATTGAAAACATGTAAACAATGAGGACTTCAAGACAAGATTAAAAGACAGCAATTTGGGACGACATTGAGCAGACAGGTAAGCAGATGATCCTGTAGCAGGTGCCATCCTTTGGAAGTGCAATAGCTTCTCAGGCATCAATTCCCTTCAGGGGGGATATTTGGAGCGTATTAATTTCAATTTTCCATCATTTCAGTTCCTCGGTGTCGGCAGCGTGGGATGGCAATTTCCAGGTAAATATATATATGTGTTTTCCCATGATCCAGGGTCTTATTTCAATTTGCCCTTTATTTCTCCAGGTTTTGCACGTTCGTGAAGGGTTAAAGAAAAGCTAAATTTTGTTTGGTTTTAGCGGCGTCAGGATTAATTTTATTTTTCTCTTTTCTTTCCAGGAACAATGTCCAGCAAGAATGGGCGCTCGTGGTTAGGATCATTTGGAGCAAGAGAAGCAGGAGGAAGCTCATCATTGGACAGGAGCTTTGAAGGAGGAGATGTAATAAAATGAGTTCCAATAGCACTTTGATGTAGAACCCCTTGTAAGATTTTTGTATCTTCTTTTCTCGTTTCAGGTTGCCGACGCTCTAGGACATGGAACATCGTCAAGTTTGGTAGTGGATGGCCGAGCGAACTGTGGGTGGCCTGTTCCAGAAATATCCCATTTTGTAGCCAGAGGAGAGAAGGCACAGGTGAGTATGATGTCCTGAGACTGGCAGTCAGACAAATTTGTAATATATATTCCTCAAGCAGGAGCAGTGGCTTTGCGATCTTGTTTCTGTGTCTCTCTCCTGGAGAGAGCACTTTCTCCTGTTGTTGTTTCTGGGGTCGTCGGGTCGCATTCGTCCCATGGTCGTCTTGGCGCTAGGTGGCAACTCCATATGCCAGGCGGGACCAGTAGGCAGCTCTCGTTTCTGGTGCTTTGGCCCAGGTGGCAACTCCGACCACCACGCTGGGCAGGTTGGCAGCACTCATCGCAGAAATGGGTAAATATAGGAAGAAAATTTAAGAGTTTGTGAGTTTTTGCATTTCAGGGAGACATTTAGGACAACACATTGAGGGACGGCATTGTGGGACAAGGGATTTTGCCCGTTGGCGTGTTCAAGGGCGTCGTCTTTCTGGTGCATCGGGTCGTGTCGTCTTTGAGGGTAAGTTTTGTTATGGTTTCTTCTTCTTATTAGTCTTCCAATTGTCGGTGTTTTTCCTTAAGCTAATCAGGTACGTTTGCAGGTGAATCCAGTGGAGGTCGTCAAGTGGATAAGGGTTATCACAGGTGAGTATCAAAGATAGTTGGTAAGTCGGCAGTCAGCGTCGTAATAGGAAATTTTTGGATCAAAAACATGGAATGCAGTATTAAGAAGAAGACGGATGATTATGTAAACATTGAAAACATGTAAACAATGAGGACTTCAAGACAAGATTAAAAGACAGCAATTTGGGACGACATTGAGCAGACAGGTAAGCAGATGATCCTGTAGCAGGTGCCATCCTTTGGAAGTGCAATAGCTTCTCAGGCATCAATTCCCTTCAGGGGGGATATTTGGAGCGTATTAATTTCAATTTTCCATCATTTCAGTTCCTCGGTGTCGGCAGCGTGGGATGGCAATTTCCAGGTAAATATATATATGTGTTTTCCCATGATCCAGGGTCTTATTTCAATTTGCCCTTTATTTCTCCAGGTTTTGCACGTTCGTGAAGGGTTAAAGAAAAGCTAAATTTTGTTTGGTTTTAGCGGCGTCAGGATTAATTTTATTTTTCTCTTTTCTTTCCAGGAACAATGTCCAGCAAGAATGGGCGCTCGTGGTTAGGATCATTTGGAGCAAGAGAAGCAGGAGGAAGGTCATCATTGGACAGGAGCTTTGAAGGAGGAGATGTAATAAAATGAGTTCCAATAGCACTTTGATGTAGAACCCCTTGTAAGATTTTTGTATCTTCTTTTCTCGTTTCAGGTTGCCGACGCTCTAGGACATGGAACATCGTCAAGTTTGGTAGTGGATGGCCGAGCGAACTGTGGGTGGCCTGTTCCAGAAATATCCCATTTTGTAGCCAGAGGAGAGAAGGCACAGGTGAGTATGATGTCCTGAGACTGGCAGTCAGACAAATTTGTAATATATATTCCTCAAGCAGGAGCAGTGGCTTTGCGATCTTGTTTCTGTGTCTGACAATTTTGATCGCCCCCTCTATTAAAATGCATCGTTGCTGGGAGATTTGAGGCAGCGTTGGAACACACCCACACACCCACACACACACCATACAATCATCGCCGATGCTGGAATATGGGAGGAGTTTCTACGGAGGAGCCAGTGAGTAGTCACGGGTTAAGCTGCATCGGTTTGTGTTTTGGAGAGGCAGTCCCGGAGGGGCTAGCGTTCGGTCCCCAGGGAGAAAAATTGTGATCAGTCATGGGGTTCGGAGGAGGATCCTTCGCTGTTTAGCAGGTCGATGACAGGTGGTGGGAAGTATTTTTCCCCTGTTAGGATTATTTCGTCTAGTAGGACAAGTCGCCTGATAGATAGGGGTTGGCCTCGTACCATCCTAGCAGCCCTTTCGCGGGTAATTTCCCCATGTATGAAAGATCTCCTAGTCCAGTTTATAGCCCTCTCACCTAGGCGGTCAATCCCTTTGCTGGAATGGTTTGGGTGTACGTATTTGGTCCTGGATACATCACTGTTGGAGCCTTCGTTCTCCTTCTTTATCTCAAGCCTAAGGAGAGTCGGGATAGTGCAGGATTTCGGTGGGACTCGCGTGTTTTGTCCGTTGCCATTGTCATTGTAATGATCCAGGACTTGTTTGGATAGTCTGGGTCTTTGTTTTTTGTGCTGACGGGGGTAACTGGGTTAAGGCCAAGGTGTTGCGCTGCCGGATTTATATGCATTAATAGGGGTTTGCGAGTCTAGCACTTTGTGCTCCATAAATCTCCTCAAGTGTTTTAATGTTGAAGGTGCTGGCTAGGACCTTATTAGTGGTGTGCCTACCCGCTTCCAGTGATCGTCTTATAATGGCGTTTGTGGCAGATTGGACCTTCATCACTGCCGAATCTGAGGCCAGCGATGCCCAGACCGGGATGGCATGTTGCCAGATGGGGATAATAAGCTGCTTAATCAGCGTAGCCTTGGTGGGTTTGGGTAGGGGGCTGTGCGGACCAATTAGCCACTCAAGACTCTTTGCCCTAGCCCTCAGCCTTATGCAAAGGAGGGAAATGTGTAGGCTCATATTTATTTTCCTATCCAATGTGACCCCAAGGTATTTGTATTTGTTAGCCTGAGGTATGATCTGTCCATTGAGGAGGAGTTTCGTCTGGTTGGTTTGGATCATATTTTGTCCAGAAAAGAAGGAGACGTGGGCGCATTTTTTAACATTGAAGGTCATGCGCCATTTGTTTGCCCATTCGGAGATGACGTTGAGGTATGCTTGCAGATGCTTTGCGTGTTCCTTTGGCTGTTTGTGTGACATAAGTACCGCAGTATCGTCTGCATATGTGGCTAGAAGGAGCTTGGTCGGGGTAAGAGTACAGTTCCTGGAGATAATGGGAACTGCATCTGGGAGTGGCATGTCAGAGGTGCAGATCGAGTATAGGATTGGGCCGAGGATGCTCCCTTGGGGCACTCCAGCACTGATGGAACCAAGCCTGGATCTGATTCCACCAGTTCCTTTCACCATGAAAGTCCTGTTTTGGAGGTAGCTGGTGAGGACTTTGTGTAGTTGTTTAGGGACAATCTTGGAAAGTTTTTGTAAAAGTCCCTCATGCCAAACCCTATCGAAAGCCTGCGAGAAGTCCAAAAAGATGGCCGAGCAGTGTTCCTTTTCTTCAAATGCTCTCAGGATGTGTTGCGTGACCCTCAACACTTGCTGTTCCGAACTGTGTTCTGGGCGAAAGCCAAACTGGTGTTCTGGTATGGCTTCCGCAAAGTTCTTACACTTGAAAAGCTTGGAGAGAAGGAGGCGCTCAAACAGCTTTCCAAAGCCGGAGAGGAGACTTATGGGCCTGTAGGAGTCCGGGCAATGATTTGGCTTCCCCGTCTTATGGATCATGGTGATGACAGCTAGTTTCCATTGATGGGGGAAATGGCCGAGTCTTAGAACAGAGTTGTAAATATGCAATAGGTAGAGGACTGCCTTCTTTGGTAGTAATTTGATAAGGGCGTTTTGGATTTGGTCTTCCCCAGGGCTCTTCGCGGTCGCCAGAGCAGCAATCTGTGTTTGGAGCTCCTCCAGCCTGAAGAAAATCGGGGCCGAGGGGGGAGAAGGTGAGTGTGCATAGAAATCAGTAAGATCATTTATTATAGCAATTCTTTCCTGTTCCAGAGTGGTCATTTTGGGGGAGAACCTATCCTCCAGGTGTTTGACGAAGGCGTCCGCCTTTTCTTTAGAGGAACGGGTCCATATGTGGTCGGAGGAAGCTGGCGAGTGTCCAGAGGACCTGGACTGTACTGGGATCTTGAGAGGATGGTCAGATTGGGGTTGACTTTTGATGTGCCTGGTAATTTTCCAAATCTTGGCCATGTTGTATCTATCTTCAGGGTCAAGATTGAGGAGCATGCGGTTTACCTGGGCTTGTTTTAGTCTTTTAATTGCTTTTTTAAACTTGTTTCTTACTCTGGAAAACTTTGCTTTATTTTCAGGTGAGGGATCCTCTTTCATTTTGAAGAAACGTGCTTGCAATAGCTGAAGAAGGATGCTGGCTGGTTTATCAAGCTTAGTCGTGTGACGAGAAGGATGTTTGGTCGAATATCGGGAGGCGTTGTTTGCGGTGGGAGTGGCGTGTAAAGCAGCGCTCTCAATGTTTTTAAGTAAGATGCCAACGCAGTCTTCAATATCCTCCCCACTGTTTATTTCAGTATTTAAAAGAATGTATTTTTCCAGATGGTCCCTGAATGCTTTGATTCTGTGAGATCCTCGTGGGAGGGGAGGAGGTCTTGGCGCAGCCTGTTCGACATCTGGACTGATTAAAGGAGTTTTGCCCAGTGCCGCATTGATGATGAGTGGGACATGGTCAGAGGATAATTCGGATACCGATGAGATGGAGATGTGGGTAGGGAGGAAACCCGAATACACGGCAAAATCTATTGCCGAGGGATTTGCCTTTTTGTTAAAGGGATAACAAGTGGCCTCTCCTGTAGCAAGTATGTTATATCTGTTTTTTGCTTGGACTGCTTCCGCTAACAATTTCCCTCTGTTGCAGCTACGAGCGTTTCCCCACATCTGGTTTTTTGCATTCCAGTCCCCCGCAATGATGAACCTCAGTGATTGTGGATTACATAGTTGGTCTATCCCTTTGAGGAGGCGAGGAAAATCGTCGTTTTGCCATTTCACAGATGGTGGGCAATAGATGGAGGCAAGTATGACATTTTGTACGGCAATAGGGCAGATTTGTACCGCTTCTTCATTTCTAGGTACAAGGACCGAATGGGCAAGGTCGCTACGAATTATTGTCGCAGCACCCCCTCTGCGCTGCGACACCGGATTTAGGGCAGTGTAAGCCTTGTATCCAGGGATATCAATGGTCCATGTCCTAATTTCGCTGACGAGCAGGACGTCAACATCACGTCCCCTTAAGAACGCTGAGAGCTCGTCAATTTTGTTATGGATGCCCCCAGCGTTCCAGAACACAATCTTTAAGCTCTTGGGAGCTTTAGGCATAGGGACAGTCATTGGCGTCTAGGCTGTTATTTAAAATCGAAGCCATTTCGATTGTCTGGATAGAGCAGGATAAGTTGGCTAGAAAGTCATTGTCCGGTGAGGCCTCTGTTATGTCAAACATATTGGTAATTTTAATAAACAGTGTTGACAATTTATTTATTTTTTTCTCGATAGAAGCCACTTTTTCCAGCAGCTTGGACTGGGCAGCCTCGTGGGTGAATGCCAGTTTCTCCAGCAGCTTGTGCCAGTCCGTTTTTGGATCAAACTCTCCTGAGGAGTTGGCCATCCCTGCCCTCGAAGACGTTGGGAGCGCTCCTTTCCCTCTTGCGCCAGTTGGAGCCTCTCCTTACGAGAAAGAGTGTTGCACAGATAAGGCGGTTAATATAAGGGATTTAAGATTGTTAGCGGAGCAAAGTGACATGATGTGGTAGAGACCATTGTAGTCCGAACATAATACCCTGAACGGATCATGTTGGGCATATGTCGAACTATAATGGCTGAGGAGTAGAGGACGAAAGTTTCTGGTCTTTCTACTAGGAATGTTAAAATTTAAGCGTGTTAGTAAATGCTGGCTGTCTATATTTCCATAAATAAGATTATATAGAAACTTGACACCCAGCATCGTTCTACGATTTGTTAATGATGGTAAGTTGATTAGTAAAAGTCTACTATGATAAGAGGGGAGGTAAGATTTGCATCCCAATTAAGTCCCCTAAGCGCAAAAGTAAGGAAGTTTTTTTATACAGATTCAATGTGATCTTGATACTCCATATTGAGGACTTCAGACACACGATCCATACTCAAGAATCGGACGGACTAGTAATGTATATAACGTTTTAGTTATGTACGGGTCATTAAATTCTTTTGACCATCTTTTAATAAAACCAAGCACACCCATACCTTTATTAACCATGGTAGATACATGGTCGGTAAATTTAAGTTTCAAATCTAATAGGACACTTATATCGTTAACCTGAGTCAATCGTTCTAAGGCGTTCAGAGCCATAGAGGGCCATAGAGAAAGTACATAGCCTGGTGAGGACTAGATCGGTAAAAAGACATAAGTTTACATTTCGATCCATTAAGCTTTAGGTTATTTGCTAAACACCAATTTTGAAGTTTATCCAAATCGGATTGAAGTCTAGACTGGGCGCTAGTGAATTTATAGTGAAGGCATAGCTTAACGTCATCAGCGTACATAAGTACAAGTGAATTAGTTAAGGCAAGGGGCAAGTCGTTAATAAACAGAGTTAAAGTAGGGGTCCAAGATGGCTTCCATGGGGCACCCCCGATGTGGCGCGAACTAAACGCGAGGTAACATCTTTAAAGAAAACACGTTGGGTTGTCCCTGATAAGTAGCTCGAAATCTACATAAGAAGATCAGTTGGGAATCCCAAAAGACTGAGTTTACTTATAAGAAGCGAATGGTTAACAGAGTCAAATGCTTTACTGAAATCAGTGTATATGACGTCTTTTTGTAAGCCATTCCGGAAGCCATCCGTGATAAAAGATGTTAGCTCCAATAAGTTAGTAGTGGTGGAGCGGCGCTTCATGAAGCCATGCTGGCACGGAGTTATTATTGAACTACATAGGTCTTGCAAATGTGGAGTGATAAGTTTTTCAAAAATCTTTGGAATTGCTGACAATTTAGAGATGCCTCTATAAGTGAGCGGTGACTCCGCTGACGCTCAGGCGGAGCAACCGGGCGGAGGGTATCCTGGGCCGCTCTTTTCTTCACCTCCTGGAAGACCCTACAACCCTTACAGGCACTTATTTGCCGACCCCCACAGTTGCAGCATCGAGGGGGTACATGTCTGGGCTTTTTGCAGGCTGTGGTGGGGTGCTGCCCTGCACACTTCATGCAGACGAAGGCTCGTCTGCATGAGCCCTTTTTGTGCCCATGTTTTTGGCAACGGTGGCATTGGGCCAATGCAAGGGCATTCGTAGGCGGACGGAAGGGCAAGGACAAGGACATTAGCGGGACCGGGGGCTTACGAAGGGGGACAATGGGAGGGGCCATCGCTGTAGGAGTTTTAATGTTGTTGTTTTTATTGCTGCTGTTTCCATTAATTTGGGCCCCTTCCCTGGCCCCGTTTCCCTTTACCCTATTGGCCTCAGCTCTTGCTTCCACCCGTTCCATGTAGAGCCGTTGGGAATAAAGACTCTTGAAGATAGGAGTCTGTGAGGAGATTAGATCTCCCACACACCAAGACAGGTTGCAAGAGTGGCAACAGCGGGGGGGGAACATGCAAGTCAGCACTGCAGCGTCGGATGGGCCAGCGCTGCTGTGTTTAGGAATACGGAAGAAGAGAAAGGTATCAAGGGAGAAATGCGTCGAGCACAGACGGCATGCGGGGGCAGCAGCGGGGGCAAGAGGAACCAGCACGGCGTCGCGCACGGAAGAGGGCGAAAGAGGAGTCACCGTGGAACGTAACGGTGCCGGCCGGGCCTCCGCGGCCGCGCTCGAAGGTCATAGGAAACAGCGTGGACGGCGGGGGACGAAGCGGCCGGCGACCGCACAGCTGTGTTTACAAAATGCACAAAAACACAGAAATGCATTTGAATGTCCAGGGGGGGATCGCGGGGTATCGGGTCGAAGTCCGATGACCGGCACAAAATAATGCGGATCGGAGGCCCGAACGGGGCAATCGGGGGGGAACAATAAAGAAAGCCCGCCGATAGAAAGACGGCGGGCTTGGAGAAAGCTAACGGAGAAAGTGAAGGAGCGGAGGATTAACGGCAGGAAGTAGATTCGCAAGGATTAACGGGCGCCTCTGGCACTATATAAGGAGGGCCCCTGGAGCGAATCGGGGCCGAGTCTTCTAGGGAAGCTGGGAGAGTGAGTGAAAGACCCCCCGTGGGTAAGTCTGCCATTCAAGTTGGAAAGCTTCCTTGAAGAGTTAGGAGTACAGGCTGAAGGACCCCCCGTGGGTAAGTCCGACAGTCTTCAGTGCGGGCTATTAAAGCGAGTGAGCAAGGATATTCGAAAATAGCTTAAGGACCCCCTGTGGGTAAGTCCGGCGGCGGTACGCGCATCAAATCGAGCAAGGAGTCAGGGGAAAAGGATCAAGGATCCGCGGCAAAGCTGAGGCCCAAGGGTAAAAGAGTCGGGTGGAGTTATTCCCGGACACGACAGGTATCCTGGTGTAGTGGCGGCAGCAACGGATCAGCCTGGCGTACGCCTTGTCTGCTCCTGACCGTTCGATCCAGGTGTGATCCTGTAACGCGAGAGCTAACCAACCCGGGAACTCAAGCCCATTTGTGAAACCAGGCAGGGACACCCCGGGAAGTCAAGAGAATCCTGATCCAGGCGCTGGAGCGTATGCACAGTGAACCACCTGGAGTCAAAGGAGACGCGACGCCCAAACCTCTGGCCTACCATAGATCCTGCGGGGCGTAGGCACGCAGGTGTTTGGAGGCGAGTGGCGAACGCGACCGGGGGCGTGTCCTGTAGGGTAGGAAGGCCCTTCGTGCCCTGATCCGGCCGCTAAGCAGCGAGGAGCATATCCTGCCCGGCGTATGCCTGGGAGGTGAGCCACTCGGTCTGTTAACACGGATTAGGTGCCGGCCACGGCGAAAGGGCAAGTCCAGGCAAGCCAAAGGTTCCGAGGTCCACGGCGTTCCCAAACGGAGGAGCAGCAGCAGGAGAGCAGCGACGACGAGGGAACAGCGACAACCGTAGAGCAGCGACGACGAGGGAGCAGCGGCAACCGTAGAGTAGCGACGACGAGGGAGCAGCGGCAACGGTAGAGCAGCGACGACGAGGGAGCAGCAGCGACGGACAGGCAGCGGCAGCAGAAGACATCAACAACACAGGCCCCGCAACCAGAGTCCGTGAGTCCGAACGAAGGGAACCGAGAGCCGTTTCGGCGCCAGGCACCAGGACCGCACGACCTGCCGGGCGCAAGCTTTGGGAGGGCGTGCGTATTGGCACCAACCCGGAGCGGGGATCGGGGATCGACGGGAGGACGAGCGGTCGGTCGGCTGAGCCAGACAGCCGGTGAGATTCCTTTTATTGCTTTGTAAACTATTTACAATAAAGGGGATTTATTTGAAAAGAAGCAATAACGTGTTATTTCTGGGCTCGGGCAATCACGTCGAACTATAAATTCGGTGGAACGTACCCTCAACCTCTGTGAGCTAGCCGCGGCGTTTGTTGCGAGCAAAACATAGCTAACACAGTTCGCTACAAGTCTTTTCTGGCTTGTAATGGAAGGGGGAGGAAACATCCATCAGTGCAGGACCCTGAGGATTATGATTGGGCGTGGTGTGGACCGTAGCTTTAACATTAAAAACCACGGGGCCCATGTCTGCCGAGCTGGACTTGCTGGCTCTAAGCGGAGTTGGTTTTTTAGGGGCTGGTTTACTTGATTGATTCATTGTGGCGAGTTTGGCGGGTCTGGTGGGGGATGAATATTCGGGCTCCTGCTGCAAAATCTGGCTGTATGTGGTTTTGGGGGCATCGGGGGGAGGGGGGTTTGCATCGCTATCTTTAAGTTGTGAGAAAAAGTTTCTCAACAACTCATCAGATAAAATTTTAATAGGCGATTTGTTGTTTTTTGTTGTGTTGTTGTTTGGATGGGCCAGCTGGTCCAACTTGGGCGCAACATGTTCAAACTCCCGGTTGGCTCTCTTGATGTCGTTGGTTAGCGTAGTTGGAGAGGAAGACAACAGCCGTTTATTGTTTTTGTTTATGGCTGTGTTTGAACCAACAGGTGGCTCACGATCAGCTGTAGGGCTTGTTGTTTTTTTGGGCAAGGCGGAAGCTAAGGTCTTGGTTGCTTGTATTTCAATGTTCGCGCCAATTTCAGGACCCGTAGTCAGGGAAGAGGAAAGTGGGGTATAGTGTGTGTGTGTCTGTGAGTGTGCTTGGGTGCATTGCTTCGCGCCAATTTCAGTCCCCATAGGCAAGGGAGAAGAAAGTGGTGCAGTATGTGTGTGTGGCTGTGTTTGTGTGAGTGTATGGGGGTGTGTGCTTATTGGAACTGTTGTCTTATTACTCTTATCTATTGCATTTGGCGGGCTCTTCGCCTTGGAAGAGGGGTCATAGAGGGAAAGTGGATCTGGCTGTGTGTGTGTGTGTGTATTTGCATTTATTTTTGGCGGGCTCTTCTCCTTGGAAGAGGGGTCATAGAGGGAAAGTGGATCTGGCTGTGTGTGTGTGTGTATGGGATATTTTATTTGTATTTATTTTTGGCGGGCTCTTCGCTTTTGAAGAGGGGTCAAGGGGGGGAGTCCTTAAATTGGCGTCACACACAATCACGCAGGAATCATCTGATGATTGCAATGAGGATCCTGGGAGACGCCCCGAATAGGGGGAAGAAAGTTCAATTTTCTCAGTGGACTCACCACCATAAGGCCTGCAGATCATGGCCATCTCAAAGGAGTCCAACGAAGTAAAGGGCTCGATGCAGGTTGAAATTGTCCATCTCCTTTTGTATTTCTGTCCTTGTGTCCCTTATATCTCCTTTTTAAGTCTCCTTTTAATTAATAAGTCACTTCAACTTGTTTTTTTTTTGTAATGTGTTTTTTTTTTTATTTGTTTTCTTTTAAAGGAGTTGTATGAATTTTACAAATAACTTTTACTTGGCGTTTTACACTTTAAACAAATTCAAATTCAAATTTCAAAGATTTGGCGGGCTGGTTTAAGACTAGTCCTCGCTGCTTCAGGGCCCAAATGGTTGTGAGAATGCTGGGAAGAGAAAAGTCTCCCGGAGTATTACCCAGAGGGCAACTTTTGTTCCGGGAGACTTTCCATGAAATTGGCGGGCTCCTGGAGAGAGCACTTTCTCCTGTTGTTGTTTCTGGGGTCGTCGGGTCGCATTCGTCCCATGGTCGTCTTGGCGCTAGGTGGCAACTCCATATGCCAGGCGGGACCAGTTGGCAGCTCTCGTTTCTGGTGCTTTGCCCCAGGTGGCAACTCCGACCACCAGGCCGGGCAGGTTGGCAGCACTCATCGCAGAAATGGGTAAATATAGGAAGAAAATTTAAGAGTTTGTGAGTTTTTGCATTTCAGGGAGACATTTAGGACAACACATTGAGGGACGGCATTGTGGGACAGGGGATTTTGCCCGTTGGCGTGTTCAAGGGCGTCGTCTTTCTGGTGCATCGGGTCGTGTCGTCTTTGAGGGTAAGTTTTGTTATGGTTTCTTCTTCTTATTAGTCTTCCAATTGTCGGTGTTTTTCCTTAAGCTAATCAGGTACGTTTGCAGGTGAATCCAGTGGAGGTCGTCAAGTGGATAAGGGTTATCACAGGTGAGTATCACAGATAGTTGGTAAGTCGGCAGTCAGCGTCGTTAATAGGAAATTTTTGGATCAAAAACATGGAATGCAGTATTAAGAAGAAGACGGATGATTATGTAAACATTGAAAACATGTAAACAATGAGGACTTCAAGACAAGATTAAAAGACAGCAATTTGGGACGACATTGAGCAGACAGGTACGCAGATGATCCTGGAGCAGGTGCCATCCTTTGGAAGTGCAATAGCTTCTCAGGCATCAATTCCCTTCAGGGGGGATATTTGGAGCGTATTAATTTCAATTTTCCATCATTACAGTTCCTCGGTGTCGGCAGCGTGGGATGGCAATTTCCAGGTAAATATATATATGTGTTTTCCCATGATCCAGGGTCTTATTTCAATTTGCCCTTTATTCCTCCAGGTTTTGCACGTTCGTGAAGGGTCAAAGAAAAGGTAAGTAGGCTAAATTTTGTTTGGTTTTAGCGGCGTCAGGATTAATTTTATTTTTCTCTTTTCTTTCCAGGAACAATGTCCAGCAAGAATGGGCGCTCGTGGTTAGGATCATTTGGAGCAAGAGAAGCAGGAGGAAGGTCACCATTGGACAGGAGCTTTGAAGGAGGAGATATAATAAGATGAGTTCTAATAGCACTTTGATGTAGAACCCCTTGTAAGATTTTTGTATCTTCTTTTCTCGTTTCAGGTTGCCGACGCTCTCCCATTTTGTAGCCAGAGGAGAGAAGGCACAGGTGAGTATGATGTCCTGAGACTGGCAGTCAGACAAATTTGTAATATATATTCCTCAAACAGGAGCAGTGGCTGTGCGATCTTGTTTCTGTGTCTGACAATTTTGATCGCCCCCTCTATTAAAATGCATCGTTGCCGGGAGATTTAAGGCAGCGTTGGAACACACCCACATACCCACACACACACACCATACAATCATCGCCGATGCTGGAATATGGGAGGAGTTTCTACGGAGGAGCCAGTGAGTAGTCACGGGTTATGCTGCATCGGTTTGTGTTTTGGAGAGGCAGTCCCGGAGGGGCTAGCGTTAGGTCCCCAGGGAGAAAAATTGTGATCAGTCATGGGGTTCGGAGGAGGATCCTTCGCTGTTTAGCAGGTCGATGACAGGTGGTGAGAAGTATTTTTCCCCTGTTAGGATTATTTCGTCTGGTAGGACAAGTCGCCTGATAGATAGGGGTTGGCCTCGTACCATCCTAGCAGCCCTTTCGCGGGTAATTTCCCCATGTATGAAAGATCTCCTAGTCCAGTTTATAGCCCTCTCACCTAGGCGGTCAATCCCTTTGCTGGAAAGGTTTGGGTGCACGTATTTGGTCCTGGATACATCACTGTTGGAGCCTTCGTTCTCCTTCTTTATCTCAAGCCTAAGGAGAGTCGGGATAGTGCAGGATTTCGGTGGGACTCGCTTGTTTTGTCCGTTGCCATTGTCATTGTAATGATCCAGGACTTGTTTGGATAGTCTGGGTCTTTGTTTTTTTGTGCTGACGGGGGTAACTGGGTTAAGGCCAAGGTGTTGCGCTGCCGGATTTATATGCATTAATAGGGCGTTAGCGAGTCTAGCACTTTGTGCTCCATAAATCTCCTCAAGTGTTTTAATGTTGAAGGTGCTGGCTAGGACCTTATTAGTGGTGTGCCTACCCGCTTCCAGTGATCGTCTTATAATGGCGTTTGTGGCAGATTGGACCTTCATCACTGCCGAATCTGAGGCCAGCGATGCCCAGACCGGGATGGCATGTTGCCAGATGGGGATAATAAGCTGCTTAATCAGCGTAGCCTTGGTGGGTTTGGGTAGGGGGCTGTGCGGACCAATTAGCCACTCAAGACTCTTTGCCCTAGCCCTCAGCCTTATGCAAAGGAGGGAAATATGAAGGCTCATATTTATTTTCCTATCCAATGTGACCCCAAGGTATTTGTATTTGTTAGCCTGAGGTATGATCTGTCCATTGAGGAGGAGTTTCGTCTGGTTGGTTTGGGTCATATTTTGTCCAGAAAAGAAGGAGACGTGGGCGCATTTTTTAACATTGAAGGTCATGCGCCATTTGTTTGCCCATTCGGAGATGACGTTGAGGTATGCTTGCAGATGCTTTGCGTGTTCCTTTGGCTGTTTGTGTGACATAAGTACCGCTGTATCGTCTGCATATGTGGCTAGAAGGAGCTTGGTCGGGGTAAGAGTACAGTTCCTGGAGATAATGGGAACTGCATCTGGGAGTGGCATGTCAGAGGTGTAGATCAATGTAGATTGGATTGGGCCGAGGATGCTCCCTTGGGGCACTCCAGCACTGATGGAACCAAGCCTGGATCTGATTCCACCAGTTCCTTTCACCTTGAAAGTCCTGTTTTGGAGGTAGCTGGTGAGGACTTTGTGTAGTTGTTTAGGGACAATCTTGGAAAGTTTTTGTAAAAGTCCCTCATGCCAAACCCTATCGAAAGCCTACGAGAAGTCCAAAAAGATGGCCGAGCAGTATTCCTTTTCTTCAAATGCTCTCAGGATGTGTTGCGTGACCCTCAACACTTGCTGTTCCGAACTGTGTTCTGGGCGAAAGCCAAACTGGTGTTCTGGTATGGCTTCCGCAAAGTTCTCACACTTGAAAAGCTTGGAGAGAAGGAGGCGCTCAAACAGCTTTCCAAAGCCGGAGAGGAGACTTATGGGCCTGTAGGAGTCCGGGCAATGATTTGGCTTCCCCGTCTTATGGATCATGGTGATGACAGCTAGTTTCCATTGATGGGGGAAATGGCCGAGTCTTAGAACAGAGTTGTAAATATGCAATAGGTAGAGGACTGCCTTCTTTGGTAGTAATTTGATAAGGGCGTTTTGGATTTGGTCTTCCCCAGGGCTCTTCGTGGTCGCCAGAGCAGCAATCTGTGTTTGGAGCTCCTCCAGCCTGAAGAAAATCGGGGCCGAGGGGGAGAAGGTGAGTGTGCATAGAAATCATTAAGATCATTTATTATAGCAATTCTTTCCTGTTCCAGAGTGGTCATTTTGGGGGAGAACCTATCCTCCAGGTGTTTGACGAAGGCGTCCGCCTTTTCTTTAGAGGAACGGGTCCATATGTGGTCGGAGGAAGCTGGCGAGTGTCCAGAGGACCTGGACTGTACTGGGATCTTGAAAGGATGGTCAGATTGGGGTTGACTTTTGATGTGCCTGGTAATTTTCCAAATCTTGGCCATGTTGTATCTATCTTCAGGGTCAAGATTGAGGAGCATGCGGTTTACCTGGGCTTGTTTTAGTCTTTTAATTGCTTTTTTAAACTTGTTTCTTACTCTGGAAAACTTTGCTTTATTTTCAGGTGAGGGATCCTCTTTCATTTTGAAGAAACGTGCTTGCAATAGCTGAAAAAGGATGCTGGCTGGTTTATCAAGCTTAGTCGTGTGACGAGAAGGATGTTTGGTCGAATATCGGGAGGCGTTGTTTGCGGTGGGAGTGGCGTGTAAAGCAGCGCTCTCAATGTTTTTAAGTAAGATGCCAACGCAGTCTTCAATATCCTCCCCACTGTTTATTTCAGTATTTAAAAGAATGTATTTTTCCAGATGGTCCCTGAATGCTTTGATTCTGTGAGATCCTCGTGGGAGGGGAGGAGGTCTTGGCGCAGCCTGTTCGACATCTGGACTGATTAAAGGAGTTTTGCCCAGTGCCGCATTGATGATGAGTCAGAGGATAATTCGGATACCGATGAGATGGAGATGTGGGTAGGGAGGAAACCCGAATACACGGCAAAATCTATTGCCGAGGGATTTGCCTTTTTGTTAAAGGGATAACAAGTGGCCTCTCCTGTAGCAAGTATGTTATATCTGTTTTTTGCTTGGACTGCTTCCGCTAACAATTTCCCTCTGTTGCAGCTACGAGCGTTTCCCCACATCTGGTTTTTTGCATTCCAGTCCCCCGCAATGATGAATCTCAGTGATTGTGGATTACATAGTTGGTCTATCCCTTTGAGGAGGCGAGGAAAATCGTCGTTTTGCCATTTCACAGATGGTGGGCAATAGATGGAGGCAAGTATGACATTTTGTACGGCAATAGAGCAGATTTGTACCGCTTCTTCATTTCTAGGTACAAGGACCGAATGGGCAAGGTCGCTACGAATTATTGTCGCAGCACTCTGCGCTCTGCGCTGCGACACCGGATTTAGGGCAGTGTAAGCCTTGTATCCAGGGATATCAATGGTCCATGTCCTAATTTCGCTGACGAGCAGGACGTCAACATCACGTCCCCTTAAGAACGCTGAGAGCTCGTCAATTTTGTTATGGATGCCCCCAGCGTTCCAGGAGACAATCTTTAAGCTCTTGGGAGCTTTAGGCATAGGGACAGTCATTGGCGTCTAGGCTGTTATTTAAAATCGAAGCCATTTCGATTGTCTGGATAGAGCAGGATAAGTTGGCTAGAAAGTCATTGTCCGGTGAGGCCTCTGTTATGTCAAACATATTTGTAATTTTAATAAACAGTGTTGACAATTTATTTATTTTTTCTCGATAGAAGCCACTTTTTCCAGCAGCTTGGACTGGGCAGCCTCGTGGGTAAATGCCAGTTTCTCCAGCAGCTTGTGCCAGTGCAGCTGGGATTTTACACTGGATTGGCGCGAGTTTTTGAGAGCTGCGCCAGTCCGTTTTTGGATCAAACTCTCCTGAGGAGTTGGCCATCCCTGCCCTCGAAGCCGTTGGGAGCGCTCCTTTCCCTCTTGCTCCAGTTGGAGCCTCTCCTGAAAGCGAGCCAGATGCGCCTCTGCCGGATTTGGTCGCCTCTGTTGCCTAAATGGGTTGTAGTTGCTGCGCTGTTCCGTTGGATGTTGCCGTTGCTGGTTTAGCCTTCGGTCCGGATTTGTTTGGGCCATCCTTGACCTGTGATGTGCCTTGTCGAGTGGTGGCGCGGGTCCTTGTTGGGCCGTTGTTTAATTGGATGGTGGGGGGTAGGAGTCATTACGTCATTTTGAAGGATAGTCCAGTAGTTGTTGTTGCTCGGCTCGTTTCGGTTCTGGGAGGGACCCACGTCCTTCTTTAGTGGGCGGTGACTCCGCTGACGCTCAGGCGGAGCAACCGGGCGGAGGGTATCCTGGGCCGCTCTTCTCTTCACCTCCTGGAAGACCCTACAACCCTTATAGGCACTTATGTGCCGACCCCCACAGTTGCAGCATCGAGGGGGTCCATGTCTGGGCTTTTTGCAGGCTGTGGTGGGGTGCTGCCCTGCACACTTCATGCAGACGAAGACTCGTCTGCATGAGCCCTTTTGGTGCCCATGTTTTTGGCAACGGTGGCATTGGGCCAATGCAAGGGCATTCGTAGGCGGACGGAAGGGCAAGGACAAGGACATTAGCGGGACCGGGGGCTTACGAAGGGGGACAATGGGAGGGGCCATCGCTGTAGGAGTTTTAATGTTGTTGTTTTTATTGCTGCTGTTTCCATTAATTTGGGCCCCTTCCCTGGCCCCGTTTCCCTTTACCCTATTGGCCTCAGCTCTTGCTTCCACCCGTTCCATGTAGAGCCGTTGGGCATAAAGACTCTTGAAGATAGGAGTCTTTTCTGGCTTGTAATGGAAGGGGGAGGAAACATCCATCAGTGCAGGACCCTGAGGATTATGATTGGGCGTGGTGTGGACCGTAGCTTTAACATTAAAAACCACGGGGCCCATGTCTGCCGAGCTGGACTCGCTGGCTCTAAGCGGAGTTGGTTTTTTAGGGGCTGGTTTACTTGATTGATTCATTGTGGCGAGTTTGGCGGGTCTGGTGGGGGATGAATATTCGGGCTCCTGCTGCAAAATCTGGCTGTATGTGGTTTTGGGGGCATTGGGGGGAGGGGGGTTTGCATCGCTATCTTTAAGTTGTGAGAAAAAGTTTCTCAACAACTCATCAGATAAAATTTTAATAGGCGATTTGTTGTTTATTGTTGTGTTGTTGTTTGGATGGGCCAGCTGGTCCAACTTGGGCGCAACATGTTCAAACTCCCGGTTGGCTCTCTTGATGTCGTTGGTTAGCGTAGTTGGAGAGGAAGACAACAGCCGTTTATTGTTTTTGTTTATGGCTGTGTTTGAACCAACAGGTGGCTCACGATCAGCTGTAGGGCTTGTTGTTTTTTTGGGCAAGGCGGAAGCTAAGGTCTTGGTTGCTTGTATTTCAATGTTTGCGCCAATTTCAGGACCCGTAGTCAGGGAAGAGGAAAGTGGGGTATAGTGTGTGTGTGTCTGTGAGTGTGCTTGGGTGCATTGCTTCGCGCCAATTTCAGTCCCCATAGGCAAGGGAGAAGAAAGTGGTGCAGTATGTGTGTGTGGCTGTGTTTGTGTGAGTGTATGGGGGTGTGTGCTTATTGGAACTGTTGTCTTATTACTCTTATCTATTGCATTTGGCGGGCTCTTCGCCTTGAAAGAGGGGTCATAGAGGGAAAGTGGATCTGGCTGTGTGTGTGTGTGTGAATTTGCATTTATTTTTGGCGGGCTCTTCTCCTTGGAAGAGGGGTCATAGAGGGAAAGTGGATCTGGCTGTGTGTGTGTGTGTGTATGGGATATTTTATTTGTATTTATTTTTGGCGGGCTCTTCGCTTTTGAAGAGGGGTCAGCGGGGGGAGTCCTTAAATTGGCGTCACATACAATCACGCAGGAATCATCTGATGATTGCAATGAGGATCCTGGGTGACGCCCCGAATAGGGGGTGAAAGTTCAATTTTCTCAGTGGACTCACCACCATAAGGCCTGCAGATCATGGCCATCTCAAAGGAGTCCAACGAAGTAAATGGCTCGATGTTGTCCAGGTTGAAATTGTCCATCTCCTTTTGTATTTCTGTCCTTGTGTCCTCCATATCTCCTTTTTAAGTCTCCTTTTAATTAATAAGTCACTTCAACTTGTTTTTTTTTTATACCCTTGCAGAGGGTATTATAATTTTGGTCAAAAGTTTGCAACGCAGTGAAGGAGACATCTCCGACCCTATAAAGTATATATATTCTTGATCAGGATCACCTCCTGAGTCGATATGAGCATGTCCGTCTGTCCGTCTGTCCGTCTGTCCGTCTGTCTGTCTGTCTGTTTCTACGCAAACTAGTCTCTCAGTTTTAAAGCTATCGAGTTGAAACTTTGCACACATCCTTCTTTCCTTTGCAGGCAGTACATAAGTCGGAACGGCCGGGATCGGTCGACTATATCCTATAGCTGCCATATAACTGATGGATCGGAAATGCCATAACTTTAGGGTTTTTTAATTTAGAGGGTTGGGACTTTCTACACATGTTACATTTGACCAAAATATCTTATGTACAAAATTTCATAGGGATCGGCCGACTATATCCTATAGCTGTCATAGAACGATCGAAATTGGTATAACTTTGGTGTTTTTCAAGTTAGAAAGATGGGAGTTTCAATGGATTCCGCTTTTGGCAAAATAATTCGATATGCCAAATTTCATAAGGATCGGCCAACTATATACGATCCGCTATGTATCTAATAATATAAGATGCGTGGCGCCACCTAGCGGACTGCGCTTCAACTGCAAGGGTATATAAACTTCGGCTCCGCCCGAAGTTAGCTTTCCTTTCTTGTTTTTTATATGTGTTTTTTATTTTTATTGTTTTCTTTTAAAGGAATTGTATGAATTTTACAAATAACTTTTACTTGGCGTTTTACACTTTAAACAAATTCAAATTCAAATTTCAAAGATTTGGCGGGCTGGTTTAAGACCAGTCCTTGCTGCTCCAGGGCCCAAATGGTTGTGAGAATGCTGGGAAGAGAAAAGTCTCCCGGAGTATTACCCAGAGGGCAACTTTTGTTCCGGGAGACTTTCCATGAAATTGGCGGGCTCCTGGAGAGAGCACTTTCTCCTGTTGTTGTTTCTGGGGTCGTCGGGTCGCATTCGTCCCATGGTCGTCTTGGCGCTAGGTGGCAACTCCATATGCCAGGCGGGACCAGTTGGCAGCTCTCGTTTCTGGTGCTTTGCCCCAGGTGGCAACTCCGACCACCAGGCCGGGCAGGTTGGCAGCACTCATCGCAGAAATGGGTAAATATAGGAAGAAAATTTAAGAGTTTGTGAGTTTTTGCATTTCAGGGAGACATTTAGGACAACACATTGAGGGACGGCATTGTGGGACAGGGGATTTTGCCGGTTGGCGTGTTCAAGGGCGTCGTCTTTCTGGTGCATCGGGTCGTGTCGTCTTTGAGGGTAAGTTTTGTTATGGTTTCTTCTTCTTATTAGTCTTCCAATTGTCGGTGTTTTTCCTTAAGCTAATCAGGTACGTTTGCAGGTGAATCCAGTGGAGGTCGTCAAGTGGATAAGGGTTATCACAGGTGAGTATCACAGATAGTTGGTAAGTCGGCAGTCAGCGTCGTTAATAGGAAATTTTTGGATCAAAAACATGGAATGCAGTATTAAGAAGAAGACGGATGATTATGTAAACATTGAAAACATGTAAACAATGAGGACTTCAAGACAAGATTAAAAGACAGCAATTTGGGACGACATTGAGCAGACAGGTAAGCAGATGATACTGGAGCAGGTGCCATCCTTTGGAAGTGCAATAGCTTCTCAGGCATCAATTCCCTTCAGGGGGGATATTTGGAGCGTATTAATTTCAATTTTCCATCATTTCAGTTCCTCGGTGTCGGCAGCGTGGGATGGCAATTTCCAGGTAAATATATATATGTGTTTTCCCATGATCCAGGGTCTTATTTCAATTTGCCCTTTATTCCTCCAGGTTTTGCACGTTCGTGAAGGCTCAAAGAAAAGGTAAGTAGGCTAAATTTTGTTTGGTTTTAGCGGCGTCAGGATTAATTTTACTTTTCTCTTTTCTTTCGAGGAACAATGTCCAGCAAGAATGGGCGCTCGTGGTTAGGATCATTTGGAGCAAGAGAAGCAGGAGGAAGGTCATCATTGGACAGGAGCTTTGAAGGAGGAGATATAATAAGATGAGTTCCAATAGCACTTTGATGTAGAACCCCTTGTAAGATTTTTGTATCTTCTTTTCTCGTTTCAGGTTGCCGACGCTCTAGGACATGGAAACATCGTCAAGTTTGGAAGTGGATGGCCGAGCGAACTGTGGGTGGCCTGTTCCAGAAATATCCCATTTTGTAGCCAGAGGAGAGAAGGCACAGGTGAGTATGATGTCCTGAGACTGGCAGTCAGACAAATTTGTAATATATATTCCTCAAGCAGGAGCAGTGGCTGTGCGATCTTGTTTCTGTGTCTGACAATTTTGATCGCCCCCTCTATTAAAATGCATCGTTGCCGGGAGATTTGAGGCAGCGTTGGAACACACCCACACACCCACACACACACACCATACAATCATCGCCGATGCTGGAATATGGGAGGAGTTTCTACGGAGGAGCCAGTGAGTAGTCACGGGTTAAGCTGCATCGGTTTGTGTTTTGGAGAGGCAGTCCCGGAGGGGCTAGCGTTAGGTCCCCAGGGAGAAAAATTGTGATCAGTCATGGGGTTCGGAGGAGGATCCTTCGCTGTTTAGCAGGTCAATGACAGGTGGTGAGAAGTATTTTTCCCCTGTTAGGATTATTTCGTCTGGTAGGACAAGTCGCCTGATAAATAGGGGTTGGCCTCGTACCATCCTAGCAGCCCTTTCGCGGGTAATTTCCCCATGTATGAAAGATCTCCTAGTCCAGTTTATAGCCCTCTCACCTAGGCGGTCAATCCCTTTGCTGGAAAGGTTTGGGTGTACGTATTTGGTCCTGGATACATCACTGTTGGAGCCTTCGTTCTCCTTCTTTATCTCAAGCCTAAGGAGAGTCGGGATAGTGCAGGATTTCGGTGGGACTCGCGTGTTTTGTCCGTTGCCATTGTCATTGTAATGATCCAGGACTTGTTTGGATAGTCTGGGTCTTTGTTTTTTGTGCTGACGGGGGTAACTGGGTTAAGGCCAAGGTGTTGCGCTGCCGGATTTATATGCATTAATAGGGCGTTAGCGAGTCTAGCACTTTGTGCTCCATAAATCTCCTCAAGTGTTTTAATGTTGAAGGTGCTGGCTAGGACCTTATTAGTGGTGTGCCTACCCGCTTCCAGTGATCGTCTTATAATGGCGTTTGTGGCAGATTGGACCTTCATCACTGCCGAATCTGAGGCCAGCGATGCCCAGACCGGGATGGCATGTTGCCAGATGGGGATAATAAGCTGCTTAATCAGCGTAGCCTTGGTGGGTTTGGGTAGGGGGCTGTGCGGACCAATTAGCCACTCAAGACTCTTTGCCCTAGCCCTCAGCCTTATGCAAAGGAGGGAAATGTGAAGGCTCATATTTATTTTCCTATCCAATGTGACCCCAAGGTATTTGTATTTGTTAGCCTGAGGTTAGATGATCTGTCCATTGAGGAGGAGTTTCGTCTGGTTGGTTTGGGTCATATTTTGTCCAGAAAAGAAGGAGACGTGGGCGCATTTTTTAACATTGAAGGTCATGCGCCATTTGTTTGCCCATTCGGAGATGACGTTGAGGTATGCTTGCAGATGCTTTGCGTGTTCCTTTGGCTGTTTGTGTGACATAAGTACCGCTGTATCGTCTGCATATGTGGCTAGAAGGACCTTGGTCGGGGTAAGAGTACAGTCCTGGAGATAATGGAAACTGCATCTGGGAGTGGCATGTCAGAGGTGTAGATCGAGTATAGGATTGGGCCGAGGATGCTCCCTTGGGGCACTCCAGCACTGATGGAACCAAGTTTGGAACCAAGTTTGGCCTGGATCTGATTCCACCAGTTCCTTTCACCTTGAAAGTCCTATTTTGGAGGTAGCTGGTGAGGACTTTGTGTAGTTGTTTAGGGACAATCTTGGAAAGTTTTTGTAAAAGTCCCTCATGCCAAACCCTATCGAAAGCCTGCGAGAAGTCCAAAAAGATGGCCGAGCAGTGTTCCTTTTCTTCAAATGCTCTCAGGATGTGTTGCGTGACCCTCAACACTTGCTGTTCCGAACTGTGTTCTGGGCGAAAGCCAAACTGGTGTTCTGGTATGGCTTCCGCAAAGTTCTTACACTTGAAAAGCTTGGAGAGAAGGAGGCGCTCAAACAGCTTTCCAAAGCCGGAGAGGAGACTTATGGGCCTGTAGGAGTCCGGGCAATGATTTGGCTTCCCCGTCTTATGGATCATGGTGATGACAGCTAGTTTCCATTGATGGGGGAAATGGCCGAGTCTTAGAACAGAGTTGTAAATATGCAATAGGTAGAGGACTGCCTTCTTTGGTAGTAATTTGATAAGGGCGTTTTGGATTTGGTCTTCCCCAGGGCTCTTCGCGGTCGCCAGAGCAGCAATCTGTGTTTGGAGCTCCTCCAGCCTGAAGAAAATCGGGGCCGAGGGGGGAGAAGGTGAGTGTGCATAGAAATCATTAAGATCATTTATTATAGCAATTCTTTCCTCTTCCAGAGTGGTCATTTTGGGGGAGAACCTATCCTCCAGGTGTTTGACGAAGGCGTCCGCCTTTTCTTTAGAGGAACGGGTCCATATGTGGTCGGAGGAAGCTGGCGAGTGTCCAGAGGACCTGGACTGTACTGGGATCTTGAGAGGATGGTCAGATTGGGGTTGACTTTTGATGTGCCTGGTAATTTTCCAAATCTTGGCCATGTTGTATCTATCTTCAGGGTCAAGATTGAGGAGCATGCGGTTTACCTGGACTTGTTTTAGTCTTTTAATTGCTTTTTTAAACTTGTTTCTTACTCTGGAAAACTTTGCTTTATTTTCAGGTGAGGGATCCTCTTTCATTTTGAAGAAACGTGCTTGCAATAGCTGAAGAAGGATGCTGGCTGGTTTATCAAGCTTAGTCGTGTGACGAGAAGGATGTTTGGTCGAATATCGGGAGGAGTTATTTGCGATGGGAGTGGCGTGTAAAGCAGCGCTCTCAATGTTTTTAAGTAAGATGCCAACGCAGTCTTCAATATCCTCCCCACTGTTTATTTCAGTATTTAAAAGAATGTATTTTTCCAGATGGTCCCTGAATGCTTTGATTCTGTGAGATCCTCGTGGGAGGGGAGGAGGTCTTGGCGCAGCCTGTTCGACATCTGGACTGATTAAAGGAGTTTTGCCCAGTGCCGCATTGATGATGAGTGGGACATGGTCAGAGGATAATTCGGATACCGATGAGATGGAGATGTGGGTAGGGAGGAAACCCGAATACACGGCAAAATCAATTGCCGAGGGATTTGCCTTTTTGTTAAAGGGATAACAAGTGGCCTCTCCTGTAGCAAGTATGTTATATCTGTTTTTTGCTTGTACTGCTTCCGCTAACAATTTCCCTCTGTTGCAGCTACGAGCGTTTCCCCACATCTGGTTTTTTGCATTCCAGTCCAGCAGCTTGTGCCAGTGCAGCTGAGATTTTACACTGGATTGGCGCGAGTTTTTGAGAGCTGCGCCACGAAGGCTCGTCTGCATGAGCCCTTTTTGTGCCCATGTTTTTGGCAACGGTGGCATTGGGCCAATGCAAGGGCATTCGTAGGCGGACGGAAGGGCAAGGACAAGGACATTAGCGGGACCGGGGGCTTACGAAGGGGGACAATGGGAGGGGCCATCGCTGTAGGAGTTTTAATGTTGTTGTTTTTATTGCTGCTGTTTCCATTAATTTGGGCCCATTCCCTGGCCCGTTTCCCTTTACCCTATTGGCCTCAGCTCTTGCTTCCACCCGTTCCATGTAGAGCCGTTGGGCATAAAGACTCTTGAAGATAGGAGTCTTTTCTGGCTTGTAATGGAAGGGGGAGGAAACATCCATCAGTGCAGGACCCTGAGGATTATGATTGGGCGTGGTGTGGACCGTAGCTTTAACATTAAAAACCACGGGGCCCATGTCTGCCGAGCTGGACTCGCTGGCTCTAAGCGGAGTTGGTTTTTTAGGGGCTGGTTTACTTGACTGATTCATTGTGGCGAGTTTGGCGGGTCTGGTGGGGGATGAATATTCGGGCTCCTGCTGCAAAATCTGGCTGTATGTGGTTTTGGGGGCATTGGGGGGAGGGGGGTTTGCATCGCTATATTTAAGTTGTGAGAAAAAGTTTCTCAACAACTCATCAGATAAAATTTTAATAGGCGATTTGTTGTTTTTTGTTGTGTTGTTGTTTGGATGGGCCAGCTGGTCCAACTTGGGCGCAACATGTTCAAACTCCCGGTTGGCTCTCTTAATGTCGTTGGTTAGCGTAGTTGGAGAGGAAGACAACAGCGTTTATTGTTTTTGTTTATGGCTGTGTTTGAACCAACAGGTGGCTCACGATCAGCTGAAGGGCTTGTTGTTTTTTTGGGCAAGGCGGAAGCTAAGGTCTTGGTTGCTTGTATTTCAATGTTCGTGCCAATTTCAGAACCCGTAGTCAGGGAAGAGGAAAGTGGGGTATAGTGTGTGTGTGTCTGTGAGTGTGCTTGGGTGCATTGCTTCGCGCCAATTTCAGTCCCCATAGGCAAGGGAGAAGAAAGTGGTGCAATATGTGTGTGTGGCTGTGTTTGTGTGAGTGTATGGGGGTGTGTGCTTATTGGAACTGTTGTCTTATTACTCTTATCTATTGCATTTGGCGGGCTCTTCGCCTTGGAAGAGGGGTCATAGAGGGAAAGTGGATCTGGCTGTGTGTGTGTGTGTGTATTTGCATTTATTTTTGGCGGGCTCTTCTCCTTGGAAGAGGGGTCATAGAGGGAAAGTGGATCTGGCTGTGTGTGTGTGTGTGTATGGGATATTTTATTTGTATTTATTTTTGGCGGGCTCTTCGCTTTTGAAGAGGGGTCAGCGGGGGGAGTCCTTAAATTGGCGTCACACACAATCACGCAGGAATCATCTGATGATTGCAATGAGGATCCTGGGTGACGCCCCGAATAGGGGGAAGAAAGTTCTATTTTCTCAGTGGACTCACCACCATAAGGCCTGCAGATCATGGCCATCTCAAAGGAGTCCAACGAAGTAAATGGCTCGATGTTGTCCAGGTTGAAATTGTCCATCTCCTTTTGTATTTCTGTCCTTGTGTCCTCCATATCTCCTTTTTAAGTCTCCTTTTAATTAATAAGTCACTTCAACTTGTTTTTTTTTTATACCCTTGCAGAGGGTATTATAATTTTGGTCAAAAGTTTGCAACGCAGTGAAGGAGACATCTCCGACCCTATAAAGTATATATATTCTTGATCAGGATCACCTCCTGACTCGATATGAGCATGTCCGTCTGTCCGTCTGTCTGTCTGTCTGTTTCTACGCAAACTAGTCTCTCAGTTTTAAAGCTATCGAGTTGAAACTTTGCACACACCCTTCTTTCCTTTGCAGACAGTACATAAGTCGGAACGGCCGGGATCGGTTGACTATATCCTATAGCTGCCATATAACTGATGGATCGGAAATGCCATAACTTTAGTGTTTTTTAATTTAGAGGGTTGGGACTTTCTACACATGTTACATTTGACCAAAATATCTTATGTACAAAATTTCATAGGGATCGGCCGACTATATCCTACAGCTGTCATAGAACGATCGAAATTGGTATAACTTTGGTGTTTTTCAAGTTAGAAAGATGGGAGTTTCAATGGATTCCGCTTTTGGCAAAATAATTCGATATGCCAAATTTCATAAGGATCGGCCAACTATATACGATCCGCTATGTATCTAATAATATAAGATGCGTGGCGCCACCTAGCGGACTGCGCTTCAACTGCAAGGGTATATAAACTTCGGCTCCGCCCGAAGTTAGCTTTCCTTTCTTGTTTTTTATATGTGTTTTTTATTTTTATTGTTTTCTTTTAAAGGAATTGTATGAATTTTACAAATAACTTTTACTTGGCGTTTTACACTTTAAACAAATTCAAATTCAAATTTCAAAGATTTGGCGGGCTGGTTTAAGACCAGTCCTCGCTGCTCCAGGGCCCAAATGGTTGTGAGAATGCTGGGAAGAGGAAAGTCTCCCGGAGTATTACCCAGAGGGCAACTTTTGTTCCGGGAGACTTTCCATGAAATTGGCGGGCTCCTGGAGAGAGCACTTTCTCCTGTTGTTGTTTCTGGGGTCGTCGGGTCGCATTCGTCCCATGGTCGTCTTGGCGCTAGGTGGCAACTCCATATGCCAGGCGGGACCAGTTGGCAGCTCTCGTTTCTGGTGCTTTGCCCCAGGTGGCAACTCCGACCACCAGGCCGGGCAGGTTGGCAGCACTCATCGCAGAAATGGGTAAATATAGGAAGAAAATTTAAGAGTTTGTGAGTTTTTGCATTTCAGGGAGACATTTAGGACAACACATTGAGGGACGGCATTGTGGGACAGGGGATTTTGCCGGTTGGCGTGTTCAAGGGCGTCGTCTTTCTGGTGCATCGGGTCGTGTCGTCTTTGAGGGTAAGTTTTGTTATGGTTTCTTCTTCTTATTAGTCTTCCAATTGTCGGTGTTTTTCCTTAAGCTAATCAGGTACGTTTGCAGGTGAATCCAGTGGAGGTCGTCAAGTGGATAAGGGTTATCACAGGTGAGTATCACAGATAGTTGGTAAGTCGGCAGTCAGCGTCGTTAATGGGAAATTTTTGGATCAAAAACATGGAATGCAGTATTAAGAAGAAGACTGATGATTATGTAAACATTGAAAAAATGTAAACAATGAGGACTTCAAGACAAGATTAAAAGACAGCAATTTGGGACGACATTGAGCAGACAGGTAAGCAGATGATCCTGGAGCAGGTGCCATCCTTTGGAAGTGCAATAGCTTCTCAGGCATCAATTCCCTTCAGGGGGGATATTTGGAGCGTATTAATTTCAATTTTCCATCATTTCAGTTCCTCGGTGTCGGCAGCGTGGGATGGCAATTTCCAGGTAAATATATATATGTGTTTTCCCATGATCCAGGGTCTTATTTCAATTTGCCCTTTATTCCTCCAGGTTTTGCACGTTCGTGAAGGGTCAAAGAAAAGGTAAGTAGGCTAAATTTTGTTTGGTTTTAGCGGCGTCAGGATTAATTTTATTTTTCTCTTTTCTTTCCAGGAACAATGTCCAGCAAGAATGGGCGCTCGTGGTTAGGATCATTTGGAGCAAGAGAAGCAGGAGGAAGGTCATCATTGGACAGGAGCTTTGAAGGAGGAGATATAATAAGATGAGTTCCAATAGCACTTTGATGTAGAACCCCTTGTAAGATTTTTGTATCTTCTTTTCTCGTTTCAGGTTGA